>NW_024040707.1:687410-697410 GCF_014851395.1 Micropterus salmoides | reverse complement strand
ACTCAGATGTTAGTCCGGGGTTTGGCTTGTGGGCTCTCAGCAGGACTCTGACGCTGCTGTCTCCTCCTCCTCAGGGTCTGAGGGAGCTGCAGGGCCTGACAGACCTCCCAGAGAGCCGAAGAAGAGAAGTTTTCTAGACTTCTCCACCTGTTGGACGAGCAGAGGAGCGTTCGGCTCAGAGCTGCACACCGAGGTTCCACATGGACGTTTAATAAAACATGGCTGCTGCAGTTTGTTCTGGAGTAGCACATTAAAGCTTCTCTGAGCTCCTCGTTAGGGGCGACATCTGGACCCCGGTGAATCTACAGGATCTGGTCTGTAACAGACATTCAGCAGGACAAAGAGTCGGAAATCACACGTCGTCCATCCAGAATAAAAAAAAAGATATCTGCTGCAGAGCTTCCCTGAGAATCATCATGTTTTTAAGTTTTCTTTGGTCTCACAGTAAAACAAAATGACCAACATATAAATTAAAGTGAGTGACCAGAGCAGATGATGTTAAAGGCTCATATTCACGTTCATACTGTTATTTAGGGTTTCTACTAACAAATGTTTAATGTTGACATTATTTTCTCATCCTGGCTGTTGCTGGCGCAGCGCTAACGCGATGTGGAGGTGTGGCCAGGCCTCACTGATTGCTGTACAGAAACACAGCTTTCTAACTTTATGCACTGATTTCTGTGAAACTGGATCAGATTTTATGGAGAGAATATTTTCTGTTTCTCCCTCTAAAGTCCTCCGGCTGCTCTGCCTCCACGCGCTCTGATTTATGGAGTTTGTTGAGAGAGATTTTCAGTTGATTCTGGTTTATAAATGTTGTGGTTTAAATCTGGATTAATGTGTTTAAGCTTTGGACCTGTTGAAGCAGCAGAGCAGGACGCTGTTGTGAGGTTGTGTTGTTTTATAATCCTGAAAGTCAAACAATTTAACCATTTATATCATTAAAAACTTAAACTAGAGAATCTCGTAATGGTTACTGATTATGTTTGAACAAAGACCTGAGAACCACAGAGGACCCAGTAAGTAATTTGTGTATTTGGAAAACCGCTCTTACTACTACTCGTTTGATTATCTGATAAATATGTAGTCACAAAGCTGGAAACGGTTTCTCTTGACGTTTTGGAGATACATGGTTTTCACAGGACAGAAACGTCATGCGGGCAGGTTCAACACCTGGATGCTGTTGGAGCAGCTCGCTAATAAACGCTCGCACGTCTGTGTTCCTGCTGTAATAAAACGGTCAACAACACGGAGCCTGTTGCTGTGGAAACTGATGCTGAACAGAGGCATGAAGAAGCTGTGAGATGAAACAAACTCCCACACAGAAAAACCTCCTGTGTTCTATCGGATGAGTTCTCTGGAAGAAAAACGTGACTCTGAGAAACTGCAGCTGATTCCCCGAGTCCTGCCGTCATGTGACAAACCTGCTAACCTTTACCTGGCAGCAGCTGTTGTTTCCACACAGGTGTTGATTCCATTCACGTGTTGGTTCCACACACTTGTTGGTCCTACACAGCTGTTGTTTCCACACAGATGTTGGTTCCATGCAGCTGTTGGTTCCAGGCAGATGTTGGTTCCATGCAGCTGTTGGTTTCACTCACGTGTTGGTTCCATGCAGCTGTTGGTTCCATGCAGCTGTTGTTTCCACACAGGTGTTGATTCCATTCACGTGTTGGTTCCACACACTTGTTGGTCCTACACAGCTGTTGTTTCCACACAGCTGTTGGTTCCACTCACGTGTTGGTTCCATGCAGCTGTTGTTTCCACACAGGTGTTGGTTCCACGGAGCTGTTGGTTCCACGCACGTGTTGGTTCCACGCAGCTGTTGGTTCCACACAGGTGTTGGTTCCACGCAGCTGTTGGTTCCACACAGCTGTTGGTTCCACGCAGCTGTTGGTTCCACACAGCTGTTGGTTCCACGCAGCTGTTGGTTCCACACAGGTGTTGGTTCCATGCAGCTGTTGGTTCCACGCAGCTGTTGGTTCCACACAGGTGTTGGTTCCATGCAGCTGTTGGTTCCACGCAGCTGTTGGTTCCACACAGGTGTTGGTTCCATGCAGCTGTTGGTTCCACGCAGCTGTTGGTTCCACACAGGTGTTGGTTCCATGTAGCTGTTGGTTCCACGGAGCTGTTGGTTCCACGCACGTGTTGGTTCCACATATGTGTTGGTTTTACGCAGATGTTGGTTCCACACAGGTGTTGGTTCCACACGTGTTGGTTCTACACAGCTGTTGATTCCACTCACGTGTTGGTTCCACACACATGTTGGTTTTACGCAGGTGTTGGTTCCATGCACATGTTGGTTCCACACGTGTTGGTTTCACACACACATGTTGGTTTTACGCAGGTGTTGGTTCCACACAGGTGTTGGTTCCATGCACGTGTTGGTTCCACACAGCTGTTGTTTCCACACAGGTGGTGGTTCCACACAGGTGGTGGTTCCACGCACGTGTTGGTTCCACGCAGCTGTTGGTTCTACGCAGGTGTTGGTTCCATGCAGCTGTTGGTTCCACGCACGTGTTGTTTCCATGCAGCTGTTGGTTCCACAGAGCTGTTGGTTCCACGCACGTGTTGGTTCCACGCAGCTGTTGGTTCTACGCAGGTGTTGGTTCCATGCAGCTGTTGGTTCCACGGAGCTGTTGGTTCCACGCACGTGTTGGTTCCACATATGTGTTGGTTTTACGCAGATGTTGGTTCCACACAGGTGTTGGTTCCACACGTGTTGGTTTCACTCACGTGTTGGTTCCACACAGCTGTTGTTTCCACACAGGTGTTTGTTCCACACACATGTTGGTTTTACGCAGATGTTGGTTCCACACAGGTGTTGGTTCCACACAGGTGTTGGTTTCACGCAGCTGTTGGTTCCACAGAGCTGTTGGTTTCACGCAGCTGTTGGTTCCACACAGCTGTTGGTTTCAGACAGGTGTTGGTTCCACAAACGGTCTGTCTGTTCCACGGAGCTGTTGGTTCCACGGAGCTGTTGGTTCCACACAGGTGTTGGTTCCACAAATGGTCTGTCTGTTCCACAGAGCTGTTGGTTCCACACAGGTGTTGGTTCCACAAACGGTCTGTCTGTTCCACAGAGCTGTTGGTTCCACAGAGTTGTTGGTTCCACACAGGTCGTGCTTCTACGCAGTTAGTAAACACCAAGAACTTTACTAAATGTGACTAAATGTGCAAGATCCACTTACTTGCTTTGGATGTCTCTTTTTCTTAAAGCCGGCATTAATCACTAACTCTGGTTTGGTCCAGATAAATCCTTAATTCAGGACGTCAGATGAGAAAAACAGTCGCTCTCTCAAAGCCAACAGCTTCACAGAGAACGTTCTGCTCTGCTCAGGACGCCATCACTACATTTACATTTACTCATTTGGCAGACACTTTTATCCAAAGCGACTTGAGGAACAACATACAAACATCAACACAGATCTACAACTGACAGTACAGACTAGTAAGAGCTAACGGCACATGTCGCATCAGTGGGGTAAATACTGAGGGAAGGAAGTGAGAGGTAACAAAAAGTGCAATCAATACTAGATAATTGTAGGGGGTAGAAGAAGAAGAGCACAGGAAGTGATGTCAGAGGTGTTATCAGAGGAAGTGTTCTCTGCAGAGTGTTCAGGAGCTTCTTGGAGTCAGAGAGGGACGCCGCTGCTCTGATGGCGTGCGGCAGCTCGTTCCACCATCGTGGGGTCACAGATGAGAACAGGGACTGAGGTCGCTTTGTGTGAAGGGAGGCAGAGCCAGGCGGCGTTCGTTGGAGGAGCGCAGTGGCCCAGAAGGAACGTAGGCTTGGATTATGGAGTTTAGGTAGATGGTGCAGACCCAGGAGGAGCTCTGGATGCAGCATCAGGGACTTGGATTAGATTCTGGAGGCCTCGGGGAGCCAGTGGAGGTCCCTGAGTGATGGAGGGACATGAGTCCTTTTGGGCTGATCAGAAACCAGACGGGCTGCTGGGCTCTGAACCATCGTACCAGAAGCTGTGGGGCATACAGGCAGGCCTGTAGTAACTAATAAATAAGTTAAAAAACGGTTGCTATGGCACTCGGTGTCTGACTACTCTACACATAATTTACAGTCCTTTGATTTGACTTTAAAATGCAGTGTGTATGTGAGCTTGTGTCATGAAAGTTTTTACAGGACCTCGGTCTCTGTTCTCAGCACCAGGACCCGTTTGCGGAGCTTTCAGTCAGATCGGGTGTGCTTGTTTTTATTGAGCTATAAAATGTACAATACAATATTTGGCACACATGTGCTCACAAGAAACGGAGCACACGGGATAGAAAATAATAATTATAGGGAAAACAAAAAAGACAATAAATAAACAAACGAAACGGTGATTAAGGGGCGTCATTTGATTTAAAGTCATTGATAAAATTAAGCAGTGTTTTTGCCGGATCCTGAGCGCTTCATCAGGCGGACAGCCGGAGGCGTTTTATGTTGAAATCCGTCACCGGAAGTGTGAGTGTGTGCGTTGCGTTTGAAGCGCGGCTGCTCTGACAGCAGGAAAGTAGTGAGGAGGCGTCCGTCCGTCCGCACACGAACAAACTGGGAAAACACGCCGAAGGGACGAACGTCCCGTTTAAACACGGAGATTTAAGCGAATAAACCACCGGGCGGATTTTAAAAACTACTTTACCTCCGTTTCGGAGGCTTGAGGACGGTTTCAGGGGGACTCTGTGGATCCAGTCCGCAGTGAGAAGCGCTGTTTGGGGGCTGAGGCACCAGCAGGGGAGGGAGGCGGGGCGGGGGGACTTTCACAAGGCTAGGCTAGGCTAGGCTAGGCTAGTTAGCACGCTAGGCTAACAGCTTCATCCTCCTAGAAACCACCGATCTTTGGGAAGATTAACAGCAGCCTGGAGTTAAAACGGCGGCTCCGGAATCACCCGAAGAGAAAGAAAGAACGATCTCAGCGCCGGAAAACCTGTTGCCTGGCAACGTTAGCGCAGCTAGTTAGCATAGCTAGTTAGCTCCTCAGCAGGGATGAAGCTAAACGCATCAACAGGCAGGACTTAACTCACATTTACACGCTAACACAAAGCCATTAGACATTAATTAGCATTTTAATTAAGTCGTGCGGCTAAAGGCGCCTGCTGCTGGTTTCTGAGACTTTCATTTGTGATTTATTTCTGTTTTTGTCGGTTTTTTTTTTTTTTTTGACTTCTTGGGCTCAGCTAACTTTTAATTTCCGAGCTGTCGGTGGGCGTGTTGTTAGCATGGAGGCTCGGCAGCCCGGCAGCAGCAGCAGCAGCAGCTCGGAGCGGTTACATAACGCAAGCAGGTCGCGGGAGAAGCTGCTGAACGTCCCCTCCTCAGCCCGGCTCTGACAGACAGACAGGTACACAGACAGACAGACAGACAGACAGACGGACAACAACACTGCAGCATGGAGGAGGTCTGAACCTGCTGGGATACAAACTCATCACGGAACATTTAGCTGAAGATGGATTCAACTCCGCTGATAAACGGTGAGAGGAGCTGTGTTTACATGCTGTGTGCTGCAGCCCTGCAGTTTGGAGGGAAGCAGCAGCAGCAGCGTTGGTTGCAACAGGTGTGTTGAAGCTGCTGAGGCCTGCAGCTCTGTTGGTTTTATCATGGTGATGAAATCTGGGGTTGATTTGTTTTCATGCAGCCGGAGAGCACGTCCACACCTAACCCTGATTATTATCAAACCTTTATTTAACCAACAGAGGCTCATTGAGATTAAAATCCTCTTTTCCAAAAGCGTCCTGGATGAAGACAGGAAGCAGCAACTCCTTATCTAAAAGTTGCAAGAACACAACGGTACAGATATTATAAAAACAGGAACAACTAACACGCTGAAATTATAAACAAAAGAGCAAAGTGCTCATTTTCAGCTTCAACATCTTAATTAGTGGTTGTACCAGAAAAGGTTTACATGGTTTAATTTTCAAAAAAACACCATACTGCAGCTCTACGCTAACCTTTTTCCCAAGGAGCACACAAAGACATTTAGGAACACACTGAGAAAAGTTCAAGTAACACAGAGTTTAACAAACTATTTATTATATACATATTTATACTACGTGTGTGCTCCTTCTCTTTGTGTTCAACTATGGCGTGAAACCATCAGAGGACTATGGAAGTGAAGCACCTGGTGTCTGTACACTCGGCATTGGCCTTAAAAATTTGTCTAAGCCTTTTAAAATATTGAAACAACAGCTTTTAAAACACAGATCAGTCAAGACAAAAAACTTTACTGGGATTGGTGCTTGTATAGTTTTTGAACCAGAGACAGATTCACGATCCACCAGCAGCAGACGACTGAACAGTATTACAATCAGTAAAACAGAACAAGGGGAACGCGTTGCTCTCAGCTGACGGCTAGAAGCACATACTGGCAAACCTGTGCAGCGGAAATCTGCATCTTTCCACAACACGGAGGAGAAACTAGTATTTAGATTATCATAGTAACCTTAGAGAAAAGGTTCAGTTTTAATCTAATAGTATACTGTTGCTATGTTAATATATTAATGATTTAATAGGATGCTATATTGCTCAACACTAGTATACTATTTATTCCAGTTGCACAAAACAGCAGTTTAATGGTTTCATTCATTAAATCCTAGCGCAAGAAAAGTGGCCTACGTTGGTCTCTAACTTGTTAATGCTCCTCAATAATCAGAAGCTTTCATGCAGAACGAGTTCAACGTTTGAAAGTTTACTGTAGCACGTCAAACCTTTTTTATGTCCCGCCCCATCCAGGCTGTGATTGGTCAGTGAAATTGATGAGCGCATCGATTTTATGAACTTGAACTTTTTATAAGGTTCAATCCCCCACTGTGACCCTGAGCCAGACACTTAACCCCTCGTTGCTCCAGAGGCGTGCGACCTCTGACACGTAGCAATTGTAGGTCGCTTTGGATAAAAACGTCAGCTAAATGAATAAATGTAAACGTAACTTCCTGTTTAGCCCTCTGTTTACTTTAAATGAAGGGGAAAAAAATAACCTTGCAGCTCTTTTAGATTTTCCAATTGTTATCGACTGAAAGGATAAAACTCTGATAGTGGCGTTCACGCTACGTGTGTCACACACTACACCAGCTGACAGCGGCTGAGTCACCTGACGCTTGTCTCCAAACCACGTTTTGTCAAGAAAACACACGTGAAACGGGAAATAAGCGATCCTGAACAGGAAACAGCTGATTGTTATTATGAAGACAAAGAATCAGCAGGGATCGTCTCAGCTCCAGAGAGCTGGAGGGAGTAAAAAGGTGCAGCTCCCGACTCCCAGTTACCTCCTGACTGTGAGGTCACAGCTCACGGCCCAAAAAGAGAACAACAAACGCACGTGGTCACATTTTCAGCTGAGGACTGCGGCTTACTTTGGCTTCAACTCAACAATCAGTCAGGATTTCAGCTAAATGCTAAAGTTACTGTTAGCTTGTCTGAGGTCTGCTGGCAGAACACCGGCTGCTTTCTGATCAGGCGCCGTCGTGCTAAGTTTGGTTTTACGGTGGACGGACGGTAACATTACAGAGTTGTTGTTTTCTTTAGCTTGAAATAATCCCAGACTTTGGACACTTTCTTCTTCGTCACTCGCTGTTTTCTCTCTTCCTCCACTTTGCAAACAGCGCCGTCACAATCACGTCGTGTTCACAGCGTCAGCGCGATGTGCGACGGTAATAAATGTCCCTGCGAAACACTGTGGATGGATTAAACAAAGATTTTTTCGATTAATCGATTTAATCGATGAATCGTTTCAGCCCTCATGACTTACCTGCGGCGTGTTGTCGTCATCCATGTGCGTTGCTTGTATTTATTTATTTTTGCTCCCATTCAAAAGTTTTATGCTCATGATTCATATCGTCGCTGGATAGATCAGTTCAAGGGTTCAAACTGCTTTCCTTTTTACTTAAATTCATGTATTTATTAATGTCTTTATTTTTATTAAGAAAAAAATATTTAATTTATTAATCCCTTTTGGAGAAAACAACTTAATAATATCCTTACTTTCTGTGTGTGTGTATATGTACATACAGTATTTGGTCAGCTTTATTTGTGCTGGGACGTCTGAGCAGATGTAAACTTCTTTTAAAGGATCAGTTTTCTATTGACTGGTTTGGGATTGAACCTCAGATTGACGGCACTGCTGGGAAAAAAAAAAGTCATTACAGACGTGATGTTGACCGTTTCCATGGAGATGGGTTGAAGTCTGTGATGTAATATTCACACGTTGTCACGGCAACACTGACGCACTGTGATGTGATTGTGTTTGTGACGACGATGTCGTTGATCTGAGTCAGAAAAGTACCGACAGGAAGAACCCTGGTGGAGTCACAGTAGTACTGTAGTATATGTAAGGCCGTGTGGAGGCGTACTACAGTACTACGGATACTACTGCTGGCAGTACTGACGCAGAGCGCCTCCTTCGTGCTGATTGACAGACTGAAGACAGGAAGCAGAAACCACAGTGGAGCAGGATGTGGTCAGGAAACCGCACTCTTCTTCTCTGGTGGAGAAAGTGGTTTGCTTCTCCATCCTCCCTCTCTCTCCCATTGCTTTTCTTTGTTTTATTTTTCTAAAACATTTAATTCTACTTTAAGTTTAAGGATAAGGAACCTAATTTAGGAAAACATGATCACATCCAACATAAAAGACAACAACAGACATTCAGATCTTAGTGCTGCAAACATCTTTGGTGATTTTCAGGTGATCAAACTGTGAAACGTCTGTCCAAATGAGCTCCAGCTGATCCCAGAACTGGAAGAAATCCAGGCTTTGACACAGAGCTGTTGCAGGAAACTAACTTCACCAGGTTGCAATCATAAAAGTGCAGCTCTAACACACAGTTTAATGATCAGAACAATAACTTACATTTTTATAGCGCCTTTGAAAAGACCTAAGGACGCTTTACACATAGCCCAACAAAAACAACAAACAGGAGGTCATTATAGATTATATGCTTTGGTAAATATGCTATTAATCCGCCCGTACGCTCTGTTATATTTACTCCAGTGTTTGTGTTTGTGCTGTCCGACTCTGACTTGTTCATGCTGAAACACTTCCTACGTGCTTGTGCCTGCGATGGCATGAAAAGCATCCGGAAAATGTTTTATTTGTGAATAACAAGTCACTCCACTTTCACCTGAACACCTGCTGAACTCAGGTCCCAGGTTCAACCCCTGTAACTGCAGCCTGGAGACCAACTCTAAAAAAACAAGAACAAGGAGTTCTTACTTGTGATAGTATATTTACCTGCAGCCTCTTCTTAAGGCAGCGTGTACTGATCGGATGGACTCATCTGTGTAATAGATTCATTATCTTGATTAGTGATTAATTGTTTGGGGATTAAAGTGGCATAAACCATCAGCAGATGAAGGATTTGTACACTAAATCACTCTTGTGCAACATTTAAGAAACCAGCATGTAAACTCACAAGCATTGTTTAAAACACAATATACAATATATGTGAGTTTACCTGGACGGGCCCGCAGGTGTTTTTGCAGCACAGGTGTAGGTGAAGGGAAAGGGAGCAGATACAAGTAGGCTAGGCTAGTAAAGAAACACTAAAATAGAAAGGCAATGGTGAAATTAAGAAGTGCTAGAAATAAGAAGGACTAACCATCAGATCAGTTTTTCCCTGCTGTTCCCTACAAATATACCTACGAGGCCGTTAATATTCCTGGGCGGGCCGTGGGCGGCTGTTAACATACAGTATCTCCCAAAAGTGAGTCCACCCCTCACATGTGTGTGTAAATATCTGATTCTATCTTTTCATGTGACGACACTGAAGAAATGACCCTGTGCTCCAGTGTAAAGTAGTGAGCGTGCAGCTCGTAGAACAGGGTAAAGTGGCGTGCGTGCAGCTTGTAGAACAGGGTAAAGTAGTGAGCGTGCAGCTTGTAGAACAGGGTAAAGTAGTGAGCGTGCAGCTTGTAGAACAGGGTAAAGTAGTGAGCGTGCAGCTTGTAGAACAGGGTAAAGTAGTGAGCGTGCAGCTCGTAGAACAGGATAAAGTAGTGAGCGTGCAGCTTG
>NW_024040707.1:672410-679910 GCF_014851395.1 Micropterus salmoides | reverse complement strand
AGTACTACTGCTAGTAGTACTACTAGTTAGTACTACTGATAGTACTACTGCTGATAGTACTAGTGCTAGTACTACTACTAGTTAGTACTACTGATAGTACTACTGCTGATAGTACTACTGCTAGTGCTAGTACTACTACTAGTTAGTACTACTGATAGTACTACTGCTGATAGTACTACTGCTAGTACTACTGATAGTACTACTGCTAGTTAGTACGACTGATAGTACTACTGATAGTTAGTACTGCTGATAGTACTACTGATAGTACTGCTGATAGTACTACTGATAGTACTACTGCTAGTTAGTACTGCTGATAGTACTACTGCTAGTTAGTACTGCTGATAGTACTACTACTAGTTAGTACTACTGATAGTACTACTGCTGATAGTACTACTGATAGTACTACTGCTAGTAGTACTACTAGTTAGTACTACTGATAGTACTACTGCTGATAGTACTACTGCTAGTGCTAGTACTACTACTAGTTAGTACTACTGATAGTACTACTGCTGATAGTACTACTGCTGATAGTACTACTGCTAGTTAGTACTACTGATAGTACTACTGCTAGTACTACTGATAGTAGTACTACTGCTAGTACTACTGATAGTACTACTGCTAGTACTACTGATAGTAGTACTACTGCTAGTACTACTGATAGTACTACTGCTAGTTAGTACTGCTGATAGTACTACTGCTAGTTAGTACTGCTGATAGTACTACTGCTAGTTAGTACTGCTGCTAGTTAGTACTGCTGGTAGTACTACTACTGATAGTACTACTGAGAATACTACAGTTACTACACAAGAACAAGCACAGCATGAACTACGACAAGGTACTACTGATAGTACTACTGATAATACTACTGCTAGTTAGTACTGCTGATAGTACTACTGCTAGTTAGTACTGCTGATAGTACTACTGCTAGTTAGTACTGCTGATAGTACTACTACTAGTTAGTACTGCTGATAGTACTACTGCTAGTTAGTACTGCTGATAGTACTACTACTAGTTAGTACTACTGATAGTACTACTGCTGATAGTACTACTGCTAGTGCTAGTACTACTACTAGTTAGTACTACTGATAGTACTACTGCTGATAGTACTACTGCTAGTACTACTGATAGTACTACTGCTAGTTAGTACGACTGATAGTACTGCTGATAGTTAGTACTGCTGATAGTACTACTGATAGTTAGTACTGCTGATAGTACTACTGATAGTACTACTGCTAGTTAGTACTGCTGATAGTACTACTGCTAGTTAGTACTGCTGATAGTACTACTGCTGATAGTACTACTGCTAGTGCTAGTACTACTACTAGTTAGTACTACTGATAGTACTACTGCTGATAGTACTGCTGATAGTACTACTGATAGTACTGCTGATAGTACTGCTGATAGTACTGCTGATAGTACTACTAATAGTACTACTGCTAGTTAGTACTGCTGATAGTACTACTGCTGATAGTACTACTGATAGTACTACTGCTGATAGTACTACTGATAGTACCACTGCTAGTAGTACTACTAGTTAGTACTACTGATAGTACTACTGCTGATAGTACTACTGCTAGTGCTAGTACTACTGATAGTACTACTGCTGATAGTACTACTGCTAGTGCTAGTACTACTACTAGTTAGTACTGCTGATAGTACTACTGCTAGTGCTAGTACTACTACTAGTTAGTACTACTGCTAGTTAGTACTACTGCTAGTACTACTGCTAGTACTACTGCTAGTACTACTGCTAGTACTACTGATAGTAGTACTACTGATAGTACTACTGCTAGTTAGTACTGCTGATAGTACTGCTGGTAGTACTACTGCTAGTTAGTACTGCTGGTAGTACTACTGCTGATAGTACTACTGCTAGTTAGTACTACTGATAGTACTACTGCTAGTTAGTACTACTGATAGTACTGCTGCTGATAGTACTACTGATAGTAGTACTACTGATAGTAGTACTACTGATAGTACTACTGCTAGTTAGTACTACTGATAGTACTACTGCTAGTTAGTACTGCTGATAGTACTGCTGGTAGTACTACTGCTAGTTAGTACTGCTGGTAGTACTACTGCTAGTTAGTACTGCTGGTAGTACTACTGCTAGTTAGTACTGCTGGTAGTACTACTGCTGATAGTACTACTGCTAGTTAGTACTACTGATAGTACTGCTAGTTAGTACTACTGATAGTACTGCTAGTTAGTACTACTGATAGTACTGCTAGTTAGTACTGCTGGTAGTACTACTGCTAGTTAGTACTACTGATAGTACTGCTAGTTAGTACTACTGATAGTACTGCTAGTTAGTACTGCTGATAGTACTGCTGGTAGTACTACTGCTAGTTAGTACTGCTGGTAGTACTACTGATAGTACTACTGCTAGTTAGTACTGCTGATAGTACTACTGCTAGTTAGTACTGCTGATAGTACTACTGATAGTACTACTGCTAGTAGTACTGCTGATAGTACTACTGCTAGTAGTACTGCTGATAGTTCTGCTGCTAGTTAGTACTGCTGATAGTACTGCTGCTAGTTAGTACTGCTGATAGTACTGCTGCTAGTTAGTACTGCTGATAGTACTGCTGCTAGTTAGTACTGCTGATAGTACTGCTGCTAGTAGTACTGCTAGTTAGTACTGCTGCTAGTAGTACTGCTAGTTAGTACTGCTGCTAGTAGTACTGCTAGATAGTACTACTGATAGTACTACTGCTGATAGTACTACTGATAGTACTACTGCTAGTAGTACTACTAGTTAGTACTACTGCTAGTTAGTACTGCTGGTAGTACTACTGCTAGTTAGTACTGCTGGTAGTACTACTGCTAGTTAGTACTGCTGGTAGTACTGCTGGTAGTACTACTGCTAGTTAGTACTGCTGGTAGTACTGCTGGTAGTACTACTGCTAGTACTACTGCTAATACTGCTGGTGTGTTTGTCTTCTGTCAGAACATCATAAAGAAGGTGAGCGGTCAGAAGTTTGTCTATAAGTTCGTCGGTCAGCCCGACCCCTCGCTGCCTGAGGGGCCACGCAACGGCGAGGAGGGCCAGAGGAGGGACAACGCCGACCCAAACGGCCAATCAAAAGGCCAGGGGGGCGTGGCCTCAACCTGTCCGTCGAAGGGCTTACCCCAGGTACTCTTTGACCTTCTGTAATTTGGTGTTGATAGATTTGTGCAGGACATTAATATGATTTCAGTAGACTGACTGATTGGTTGATCGATCGATCCCCAGCGCTCGTCGCCCTGCGGCTCCCAGAAAAGCTCCCGGAACGACTACATGAAGTCCGGCCTCTACTCCACCTTCACCATCCAGTCTCTGCAGGCCTCTCCCAACCCACGGCCAATCAAAACAGAGCTGCTGCTACAAGACCCCGCCCCCAAGGTGGATCGCACTGCCAGAGAGGTGAGGGGGGGCGTCAGAAATCAGTTTTTTAATTTAACCTTTATTTGAACAGGAAAGTCCCCCTCAGACACAGGAAGTCAAATAAAAGGGACAATTTTTCAACTAATTGAATAATTAAAATACTCCGCAGTACACTTCAAGTACAAAATGAAATACAGTACAATACAATTAACTCAAGGGCAGAATACGAGTTACCTCTGATAAAGGAAGGAGTCTCTGTGTGACAGGAACCGTTCATCCGGTCGACTTCAGACATGGCGGGCGTGTTGCTGCAGACCCAGAGGGGCGCCGCGCCGCGTTTGGTGCGGTTTAAACACGCGACACGTTCAGATTTAATAGATACAGTAGAGATGAGCGCTGTGCGGAGCTCTGAGGCGGCGAGGGCGGCGAGGGGAGGCAGAGACTCAGAGGACGGGCAGAGACAGGGGGACAGTGAGGGACGGGGAGAGACAGGGGGACAGTGAGGGACGGGGAGAGACAGGGGGACAGTGAGGGACGGTGGGAGACTCAGAGGACGGGGAGAGACAGGGGACAGGGAGAGATTCAGAGGACGGGGGGAGACTCAGAGGACGGTGGGAGACAGGGGGACAGTGAGGGACGGGGGGGACAGTGAGGGACGGGGGGAGATTCAGAGGAGGGGGGAGACTCAGAGGACGGGGAGAGACGAGGGGAGACTCAGAGGACGGGGAGAGACAGGGGGACAGGGAGAGATTCAGAGGACGGGGGGAGACTCAGAGGACGGTGGGAGACAGGGGGACAGTGAGGGACGGGGGGAGACAGGGGGACAGTGAGGGACGGGGGGAGACTCAGAGGACGGGGGGAGACTCAAAGGACGGGGGGAGACTCAGAGGACGGTGGGAGACAGGGGGACAGTGAGGGACGGGGGAGACAGGGGGACAGTGAGGGACGGGGGGAGACTCAGAGGACGGGGGGAGACTCAAAGGACGGGGAGAGATTCAGAGGACGGGGAGAGACTCAGAGGACGGTGGGAGACAGGGGGACAGTGAGGGACGGGGGGAGACAGGGGGACAGTGAGGGACGGGGGGAGACTCAGAGGACGGGGGGAGACTCAGAGGACGGGGAGAGACTCAAAGGACGGGGGGAGATTCAGAGTACGGGGAGAGACAGGGGGACAGTGAGGGACGGGGGGAGACTCAGAGGACGGGGGGAGATTCAGAGGACGGGGGGAGATTCAGAGGACGGGGGGAGATTCAGAGGACGGGGAGAGACAGGGGGACAGTGAGGGACGGGGGAGACTCAGAGGACGGGGAGAGACAGGGGGACAGTGAGGGACGGGGGGAGACTCAAAGGACGGGGAGAGATTCAGAGGACGGGGGGAGACTCAGAGGACGGTGGGAGACTCAGAGGACGGGGGGAGACTCAGAGGACGGGGGGAGACAGGGGGACAGTGAGGGACGGGGGGAGACAGGGGGACAGTGAGGGACGGGGGGAGACAGGGGGACAGTGAGGGACGGGGGGGGACAGTGAGGGACGGGGGGAGACAGGGGGACAGTGAGGGACGGGGGGAGATCAGAGGACGGGGGGAGACTCAGAGGACGGGGGGAGATTCAGAGGACGGTGGGAGACAGGGGGACAGTGAGGGACGGGGGGAGACAGGGGGACAGTGAGGGACGGGGGGAGACTCAGAGGACGGGGGGAGATTCAGAGGACGGGGGGAGATTCAGAGGACGGGGGGAGACAGGGGGACAGTGAGGGACGGGGGGAGACAGGGGGACAGTGAGGGACGGGGGGAGACAGGGGGACAGTGAGGGACGGGGACAGTGAGGGACGGGGGGAGACAGGGGGACAGTGAGGGACGGGGGGAGACTCAGAGGAGGGGGGAGACTCAGAGGACGGGGGGAGATTCAGAGGACGGTGGGAGACAGGGGGACAGTGAGGGACGGGGGGGGAGACAGGGGGACAGTGAGGGACGGGGGGAGACTCAGAGGACGGGGGGAGATTCAGAGGACGGGGGGAGATTCAGGGGGGGAGAGACAGGGGGACAGTGAGGGACGGGGGAGACTCAGAGGACGGGGAGAGACTCAAAGGACGGGGGGAGATTCAGAGGACGGGGAGAGACAGGGGGACAGTGAGGGACGGGGGGAGACTCAGAGGACGGGGAGAGACTCAAAGGACGGGGGGAGATTCAGAGGACGGGGGGAGATTCAGAGGACGGGGGGAGATTCAGAGGACGGGGAGAGACAGGGGGACAGTGAGGGACGGGGGGAGACTCAAAGGACGGGGGGAGATTCAGAGGACGGGGAGAGACAGGGGGACAGTGAGGGACGGGGGAGACTCAAAGGACGGGGGGAGACTCAGAGGACGGGGAGAGACAGGGGGACAGTGAGGGACGGGGGGAGACTCAAAGGACGGGGGGAGATTCAGAGGACGGGGAGAGACAGGGGGACAGTGAGGGACGGGGGAGACTCAAAGGACGGGGGGAGACTCAGAGGAGGGGAGAGACAGGGGGACAGTGAGGGACGGGGGGAGATTAAGAGGACGGGGGAGACTCAGAGGACGGGGGGGGAGAAGGGGGACAGTGAGGGACGGGGGGAGACTCAGAGGACGGGGGGAGACTCAGAACTGCACAGAACCTCCATCACATCACGAACTGAGAACAACCAGAAGAAAGTCTGACTGCAGTAGAAAATAAGTTGTTGTTGTTTGGATGAACTTCCTGTAATATTGTCACATATTTAAATAATAGTTCTAGGAAAACACTACTGCTTTTTAAAAGCAAGACATCGTTTTCTGTGCAAGATATTTTTAGTTTGTGTTTTAAAATGGATTTGTTTATTATTTACATGTAGATGTGACTTCCTGCTTTTTTACCCAAACATTCGTTCCAGTAAAGCTCATTGAGCCGAATGAGAGCGGACGTGAGGACGTGAGGTGTTGTCGCGTGCAAAGAGTCACGAGAGACGGCGGCAGTTCACTTTACAAACTGCTGCAAGTCAGACAGACAACCCAGGACATGTTCCCTCATTCTGCGGCCCACGCCAGGCCCTGAGCCAGAGCTTAACTCGCCCTGCGTTCACTGTGAAGAAGTGGGCGGTGCTACAGATCACGCGTCGCCTCCTTTCGTTTTCTTCAGTTTCCCTCAGCACTGTTAGAAAAAGACGTCTCCTCCTTTACGTGAGTCGGTCCCACGCAGAGACGCTGACAGATTTTAGTTGAGTCGGCGCTCTGGAACAGACAGTCAGTCTGTCCTGACAGTGATCCTGATTTCTCCTCCTCTTGTTTCTCCTCCTCAGGTCTGTGTGTTATCAGAGGCTAAATCCCCCCCGTCAGCAGGCGGCGGCGTGGACTCTGCTCTCCAGGTGATCGTCACTCAGGCGTCCCCCTGTCCCACTCCGGCGCCCAGCCCCCAGATTCCAGCCACCAGCCAGTCGCAGGTCAGGGTCTCTGGTCACTTTGGGGAGGGCGGGGTAAATGTATCGCAGCTTGGCGTGTTGAAAGATCCCGTCTCTCCCTTCCTTTCCCAGAATCCTCCCGCTCCTCCTCTAAACGACCCTCCTCAGATTTACCTCACCAGGGTCGGGGATCCGTCCTCGCTCACCCCCCTCATTCCCCTGGGTCCTGTCGGGGGCTCGGTGAGTCCTGTCCCGCCACCCCACATATCCGTGGGGCCGCAGCAGGACGACTGCGGCGGAGTCACCAGCTCCAGCTTCCCGCCTCAACCCTCTCTGCTCCCACCCTCCTCACCCCCAGCCTGTCTTTGTCATCATCAACCCCCTCCCTCCCAGCAGCAGCAGCAGCAGCAGCAGCAGGCGGCGGCGGCCGTGGTGGCTGCTCCTCTCGCTGTCGCTCCTCCTCCCCTCTGTTCCTCACCGGTCGTCCCCCTTCCCCCATCGTCATCAAGGAGGAGACCCTGCCGTCAGAGGAGGAGCTGCTGAAGATGGTGTCTCTGGAGGGAAACAGGCGGAGGAGGTTGAGAGGAGGAGACGAACTCATTGAAACGCAGTAAAGATTAAAACGGTGAAGTCGCTCTCGGCCTCCTCAGAGTCAGATCTGAACCCTCAGACAGGAAACACGTGTTGAATCATTCAGTTGTTCTGGAGAGAGAGAGAGAGAGCAAGAGATAGAGAGAGCTA
>NW_024040707.1:616226-671910 GCF_014851395.1 Micropterus salmoides | reverse complement strand
CCAGTTACGTGGGGTGTAACGGACACATGCCAAGCCGGTCGGCAACACGTACGGCTGAACCCGAGCTGTTTACCGGCTTCTCCCTGACCCGCCCTTCTCTGCTTCTGATTGGCTAGTAGTCCTTAACTAGGAACTGAGCATGTGCAACTCCCAACAAAGATCATGTAGAGACAAGATGCATCACTCCATAGCTAAAACGAAGGAGCTGCAGCAATGTGCAGTATGACAGAAATATAACCATGGAAACCTGCTCTGGTACAACCTCTAAATGAGATTATGAGCAGAATACCACCTCTTTAAAACATATAACGTGAACATAAAACATATGACATATAAGTTCATAAAATATCAAAATTAATTAAAAAAGTAATAAACAACAAGGATCATCCAGAGTAATCAACCATAACCTCCACAGCCAGAATTGCCAGCCTCCATTTCATTTAGAAGCTCCTGAAGATTGAGGACATTTTGCTGCTGATTCCAAGCAGAAGGATTGTTGCTGATTGCACTGCAGCTCACTGTGGCTGCTCCTGGCTGGTGCATTACTCACTGTAATATTTCAAACTGGTCCGCTGTCAAATACTAATAATAAAGGATTAAAATGACCGTCACCTTGTTCTGTAGACACATTTCCTGAGATTACTTCATAATAAAAGTCAACTTGCGTTTCGTAATACTGCAAATATATAACCGGATGTGGCCCACGGGCCGCCGGGTGATGATCTCTGCTGTAATGTTTGGATGCTAATAGGTCATTACAGTTCCAAACTAAATGTAGAATAGAAGGTGACGCTCCGTACCACAGACACCAACATACTCTGATTATGACCAGCCTCTCAGGTCCAAACAGGCAGACAGAAGCTCCCTTTGTTGGCAGGATGGACCCGTCTTCCCTGCAGCGCTCCTCTTTAGATCTAATCTGCAGGGTCTTCACAGCTTTGCAGAGCTCATGTCACACTTGGACTCACAGCCACAGACTGTTTCACAGCTGTGTGTGTGTTGAGGACTGAAAGATAACGAACAGGCTTCATCAACAGGAGGTTTGGAGACCTTTTCCTCACAGGATGAATCCTGATGACTTTTGTGACACCTCTCTTTCCCTCTGGTGCCACCAGCATTTATTTGTGTCACTTTTTACAGGTAACAAAGTGCTTTACAGCAATCAGTGCAGAACACAGACAAACACAAGTCAGTGCCACAACGCACTATATTTAAAACAGGGAACAGATCGATGGCCAGTTAAAGGAAAAATAAATGACGCATCGCACAGTGAAAGCTCCTTTTTATAAATGAGTCTAAAGAAGTGAGATGAACCAGAACCAGACTGAGCCTGGTCTCCTCTGGTAGACTGTTCCTGACACCAAAGGCCCTGTCCCCTTTGGAATAGCTAGCAGCGCCCTACCAGAGGATCTCAGTCCGCGACCCGGATCATAGGGGGATCAAAGCTCAGAGGTATACGGAGGTGGCAGCTCATACCTTTACAGCAATGAAAATAAATTCCTAAAAGAAACAGGCGAGATGTTAACACTGTGGCCATGTGGTCAAAGCGTTTCGTTATAAAAGCGTGGCTGAAATAAAAGACTTGACCTCGGCCGCATTTCTCAAATAATAAAAACATAACGAAACAACTTTCTTTACATCAAAACACAAGTCCTGCTCATAAAGTCCTCGCCCAAGAGTTGTGCCTGAGGGTTTAGTGATCAGCTGCCAGCTCACCAGGTGGAGCTTTATTCCTTAAAGCTCAGTGTTTAGTAGAAAATAAAGTAGACTTTTGGTCTCAGTGTTTCTCTAAAGAACATTTTCTTCTTATTAAACTGGTCAGATCTGCTCTCACACAGACTGTGCGCTGCGTGCACCTGTACCTGATCCAGGTCACACCGACACTCGGAGCCGGTCGCTCTGCAGGTTCCTGGCTCAGCTTTTGTTCCATCTGTTAGACGATCATTAAAGGTTCACCATCCCAAACCGCTTATCCTCCCTCGCCCCTCTCTGTCCCGTCAGGCAGGTTTGGGTTTCTGCGTTCAGGAGATATCCGTCAGAGCCGAATCCCATTTGGGACTGAGACATTTTACATCAGCAGAGTGACTGAATCACTTTCTTTCTCTGGTGAGGGGAAAACGAGGCTTCCTCTGCTCCCGTGTGGAGCTGCGTGGTGTTGGTTGTTGTGACGGTTTGTCGCCTCCTTCTGGTGCAGCCAGAAAACTCAGGACGAGACGCTGCGCTCAGATTATTCCACATCACATCATCAATAATGTGTTACAGGACATGTTTGGGTGAAAAGTTATAAAGATATTTACAGATCAGCAAACGCAGCAAAACTCAGCAGGTGCAGGTTTTTTTATAATAACCGGCATCAGAAATCAGAAGTACTTTATTGATCCCTGAGTTGCTAACGTTGCTGAACAAGGCTTTATAGGAATAAAAATTTAGACAAGTAGAGAAAAGAAAATTCTAAGAATACAATCTACAACAAAAATCAGAGGCTTTGTAATTTCTGTAGAAGTTGTTGGTGCGACGTGTTGCTGCGTGCTGTTTCCTCCACGTAGAAATAATAAAATAAGGTAATAAACTTTCAAAAGTTTGAAATCCATTTATTCTCAGAACAAATTAAAAAAATAGTAATCCAAACCATGATTACACGCCATGCTTCAATGGTCAAAACCCACCACCCCTGAATTAATCATCGTCTGTCTTAAGTAGCCTGGTGGAAGAACGCAGCGCCACCTAGTGGCAGTACACAGAAGGGCTCCAGCAGTACAGCTGGGTTCAGAACAGTAGCAGTGTGTTGGAAAGGAAATATGAGGCAGTGTCTGCATTTTTCTTTACAAACTCAAACATCTGCTGTAAACTGAAAAATGTTTCTGTGAATCCCTGAACTGATATTTAGTTTCTGAGAACAGCTTCACATCTGTTATTCCAGCCCGGGACGACTGGACATTTCCTCTGCATGTCTTGGTTTTACAGTGTCGGAGAGAAATGCACTACGCCCAGCATGTCCTTAAAGAAGGACACCTGAGTTTTCACAGAATAAACGAGCTCACTAATTGAACTCCACACAGCTGTATTATCTGGATGATGATGATAATAACAACAGATTAAAGTATTTGTTTAAAAAGAAGGCGTGTGAACCTGAACCGTGTCACTGTGACGTTCTCGTAGTTTGTAGTTGACTTGAATCTCAGATTATCGCTTCACTGGTGCTTCCATGTCGTCCCTCAAATCTAAGTCGCTTTGAATAAAAGCGTCTGAGTAGAAACAAACAGCAGCTTCATGAGCAGATGAAGTGCAGCTTAAACGGAGATCTGATAAACGGCTTCACTTAACC
This sequence comes from Micropterus salmoides, assembly GCF_014851395.1. Lineage (NCBI taxonomy): Eukaryota > Metazoa > Chordata > Actinopteri > Centrarchiformes > Centrarchidae > Micropterus > Micropterus salmoides. The sequence continues at coordinate 668,585 of NW_024040707.1, read as the reverse complement.
CTTTATCTCTGCGTGTCATGTAGACAAACAGGATTAGAGCTGCTTTAACGCTGCTGATGTTTGTTTCCATTTAGCAGAGAACATATGAGTCAGCTCGATGACCGTTGCAACAGAAGCACAAACGGATCACAGGCCATGTTTCCAACTAATTGTCAAGCAAAGTTTTTAAGCGTACTTTTGAAATGTCGCAAAAAAAAGAACAAAAAGAAACTTTGAAATCTGTGCGTTTCCATCAGGTGGTTTGGAGCGAATAAACCGGGCTGCGGCGAGCGTCGTTACGTCAGTAGTTGACGTTACACATGGCTGTGATAAACAAGACGTCTGGGTTCAAACCAGAAACTAAACCAGGCGCACGAACCTGAGGGCCACTGATCTGAGAGAAACAGAGAGGTCATCAGCAATGTGTTTCAAGCAGCAAGTTGCTACCAGCCGCGTCTCCGAGCATTATGGGAATATCCGGTGTTATGCAGAGCTCTGCACGCACCTCCAGATAATGCTTTTAAACGCTGTAATGTCCTTTGTGGGGTTCATCAGTGGAGATGAATGATTCAAAGTATTTTATGGACGTTTAGTCGTTAATATTTAGCATCTGAAACAAACCTTTAAGACGTGAACGCATCATTCAGCAGAACAGCTGATGAAGGCTTCCTGCCCAGATCTGCATCCTCCTCCGCAGAACTCTGCACGACCGGGCGAGACGCCGACAGCAGAAACAGCTGATCAGACGTGAGCTACGAGTTCGCTACGTCAGAACTTATTATTTACTCTTTTTCTACAAGAAAACACCTCAAGCGAGCAAAAAACAAAATGAAGGATTTTTCTTCGAATTTTTCTGTTTCCATCGACCTTTTCTGATGCGACGCTTCAAATGCGCTCCTGAAACTAAACCGTCCACAGAAACATGAAACGTTTAAAGTGGATTTTGGTTTAATTGATCATTTCTACAGTCATTTGGTAGTAATTATGGGAAATAGAGGAGACGGAGTTCAGCTGGTAGTCAGTTAGTGTAAGTCACCTCCTCCTACTGGAGCATTCATCCGGATCAAGAGTTCACCTCCCCGTGTTATCAACTGCTACCAGGTCACAAGTTCCTCAACTTTCTGAAATCATATGTAAAAAATAGACTCAAAACAAGACGAACGTCCAGGAGCAGCCAGAGGAGTTTGTTTTGCTCAGAGGAGGTGACTCAACAAAGCGCGGCCGTGGTTTTCATAGAAACTACCTGAAGGAGATGACAATGCTGACGTCTTCTCTCTCTCTCCCCCTTCAGTTTCCCACCAACGGCAGTAACCAGATCCACATCCCGGCTCTGAGCGTCGACGGCCTCTCCACCCCCGTGGTCCTGTCCCCCGGCCCCCAGAAACCCTGAGCGCCCCGCCCGCCTCGCACAGCTCCTCGCTGGGCACAGAGCTCGCCTTCGCCTCCGGGAGGGTCGGAGGAGGCCGCCTGGACTGATTCTGAAACTTCCACATAGTTTTTTGGGGCGCTGTCGCCCGACCGGTAAGACTGGGAGAGTTGGTGGTTTATGGGAACCTTTTGCTGCTGGGGAGTCGTCGCCCAGACCAGACAAAAGACCCGGTTTGTGAACGTCTGCGAGGCCGGAGCCTCCGAACGCCTCTGCTGAACATTTAGCCGGTGCAGAGAGCAGCTGGGTGTCGGGCCTTCAGCCTCCTTCGTTTCTGTATCGGCACTCGAACACTTGGACGAGGGGAAAGAAACAGAAATCTGATCTAAAGAGTGTTTCTCTTCCTCTACGGACGCCGTTCAGCTGGCGGTCTGTAAACTGTGAAAAAAAGAAAAAGTTTATAACTGGAACCAGATCGTGTTGTTGAGTTTTTACTGGAGAAATGAAATCATTTTAAATTCAGAACCGTTTGTTTTCTCTGATCCACGGCTCGGACATTTTGAAAGGAACTGAAGAGGTTTTGATGTGAAGGTTTGACCTGAGCCTCATTAATATTCATGAGGTCGTCTGAGGAAACCTGCGGATTCCAGATTTATCTCAAGTTCTTTCTCGTGGGATCTTTTTCGGGCCTTTTTGCTCTTCGCTCGTCGTCTGTTTTTTAAAAAGTGTCTATTTATTTCTGTTTCCTGTTTTCAGCGTTCTCTGCAGATTCTTTAACCTGATGGCGTTTTGCGGCTCCTGACTGTACGGGGCGAGGCAGACTCTCTCGCTCCCAGATGAACATTTTATAAACTCGCTTTGCTGGATTCATCCAGAAACGACTTTTAGGGCCATTTAAGGGGTTTTGCTTCGCTCTTATTGGCCACGCCTTTCTCCAGTTATGCCTGGCCTGTTATTGGACTGACCTCCTCCGCATCATTTTGAACTGACCAATCACAGAGGAGAGATGTTGATGATGATGGACCTTTCCGCCTTCGTCGGCAGCCAAGTTTTTTCTCTTAATGTGGCGGTGTGTATTTCCTGTGTGGACACATTCCTTCAGCTTTGCAGGCTGATGCAGCCGTTTGTTTTCTTGATAACAGCTGGGCGTCACTTTAATGTCAGCCTTCATTCCAGACGTACAGCAGATTGTTGTTCAGCAGCTTCGATCAGTGAATGTTTTTCCTGCGTTTAGTTCCTGAAAGCCTCGGATTCCTGGTGTTGTTCATCTGCAGAGATGTTGCCACAAGTTTTCGTGCGAACGCTGGTTTCCGCTCTCGTCGTTCTGGGACTCGTGCTCAGGCGTTTTTTTTAACTGACAACCTAACAAGCGGAGTCGGGTCGGGCATCGAGAACCGGTGTTCTGCCTGTATCTACGCTCCCTTGTTGAAAAATGCTACCAAATCATAATCGTAACCGCATCTCGATAGGTAGCATAAATCATCAGAACACTAGTTTGAATCTGTACCAAGTTTTCAAGAACCGTGGACTCGTTAAGACCCGTGCGTTTGGATCCTGCTCCTCGGTTCCTGACTTCCTGCATGTCTCATGTTTACAGCCCATCAAAGTGTCTCTGATCTGCCAGCAGCTGCTACGCCGACCCAACGTCAACAAAGCGTGAAGAAGAGAGTCCTTCTGGTTCCGGTTCTGGACCGTGGCGGCCCGCAGCAAACGCTCCAAAGTTTGGCAACAAGCTTGTGGCAACATCAGGATCTGCACAGAGTGAGGCTGAACCGTCTGTGGACGCTGACGCATATTACGCTTCTTCTGAGACTGTTGCTGCTGCTGCTGTTGTTGTTGTTCTTCTTCTTCTTCTGATGCTAGCTGAGCGCTGTGGTTGCCACGGTAACCTGACCCGACTGTTTGCTGTTATTGTTGCTGCGGAGCTGAAGCTCCTCGTGGTGATGCTGTTAACGTGTTTCTACGCTTCTGTGTGAGACGCCGAGGCTGCTGACACGCACACACACAAACCGTAACACACGCACACACACAAACCGTAACACACGCACACACACAAACCGTAACACACGCACACACACAAACCGTAACACACGCACACACACAAACCGTAACACACGCACACACACAAACCGTAACACACGCACACACACAAACCGTAACACACGCACACACACGCACACACACAAACCGTAACACACGCACACACACAAACCGTAACACACGCACACACACAAACCGTAACACACGCACACACACGCACACACACAAACCGTAACACACGCACACACACAAACCGTAACACACGCACACACACAAACCGTAACACAAGCACACACACAAACCGTAACACACGCACACACACAAACCGTAACACACGCACACACACAAACCGTAACACACGCACACACACGCACACACACAAACCGTAACACACGCACACACACAAACCGTAACACACGCACACACACAAACCGTAACACACGCACACACACAAACCGTAACACACGCACACACACAAACCGTAACACACGCACACACACAAACCGTAACACACGCACACACACAAACCGTAACACAAGCACACACACAAACCGTAACACACGCACACACACAAACCGTAACACACGCACACACACAAACCGTAACACACGCACACACACGCACACACACAAACCGTAACACACACGCGCTGTAACACGCACGCACAAACACTGTAACACACACACACGCTGTAACACACACACACGCTGTAACACGCACGCACGCTGTAACACGCACACACACGCTGTAACACACACGCTGTAACACGCACACACACAAACCGTAACACACACGCGCTGTAACACGCACGCACAAACACTGTAACACACACACACGCTGTAACACACACACACGCTGTAACACGCACGCACGCTGTAACACGCACACACACGCTGTAACACACACGCTGTAACACACACGCTGTAACACGCACACACACGCTGTAACACACACGCTGTAACACGCACACACACAAACAGTAACACACACGCTGTAACACACACACACACACGCTGTAACACACACACACACGCTGTAACACACACGCTGTAACACACACGCTGTAACACGCACACACACAAACAGTAACACACACACGCTGTAACACGCACACACACAAACAGTAACACACACACGCTGTAACACACACACACACAAACAGTAACACACACGCTGTAACACACACACACACGCTGTAACACGCACACACACAAACAGTAACACACACACGCTGTAACACACACGCTGTAACACACACACACACACGCTGTAACACACACACACACAAACAGTAACACACACGCTGTAACACACACGCTGTAACACACACACACACACGCTGTAACACGCACACACACAAACAGTAACACACACACGCTGTAACACGCACACACACAAACAGTAACACACACGCTGTAACACACACACACACGCTGTAACACACACGCTGTAACACACACACACAAACAGTAACACACACACACACAAACAGTAACACACACACGCTGTAACACACACACACACAAACAGTAACACACACACGCTGTAACACGCACACACACAAACAGTAACACATACACGCTGTAACAAGCACACACACACGCTGTAACAAGCACACACACACGCTGTAACACGCACACACGCTGTAACACGCACACACACGCTGTAACACACACGCTGTAACACACACGCTGTAACACGCACACACACACACGCTGTAACACACACGCTGTAACACGCACGCTGTAACACGCACGCTGTAACACGCACGCTGTAACACGCACGCTGTAACACAAACGCACGCTGTAACACACACGCACGCTGTAACACACACACGCTGTAACACACACACGCTGTAACACACACACGCTGTAACACACACACGCTGTAACACACACGCTGTAACACACACACGCTGTAACACACACGCTGTAACACACACGCTGTAACACACACACGCTGTAACACACACACGCTGTAACACACACGCTGTAACACACACGCTGTAACACACACACGCTGTAACACACACACGCTGTAACACACACACGCTGTAACACACACACGCTGTAACACACACGCTGTAACACACACGCTGTAACACACACACACATGCTGTAACACACACACGCTGTAACACACACGCTGTAACACACACGCTGTAACACACACGCTGTAACACACACGCTGTAACACACACACACATGCTGTAACACACACACGCTGTAACACACACGCTGTAACACACACGCTGTAACACACACACACGCACGCTGTAACACACACGCTGTAACACACGCTGTAACACACACACACACACGCTGTAACACACACGCTGTAACACACACGCTGTAACACACACACACACACGCTGTAACACACACACACACACGCTGTAACACACACACACACGCTGTAACACACACACACACGCTGTAACACACACACACACACGCTGTAACACTCCAGGAACTGAGTGAAGCTGAAACTCTGTTTTCGCGTCAGCTGATGTTTTTAATGCTGCGCAGTTAATCACCAACGGCGGCTCCTTCTTTTCTCGTCGTTTAAAAATGCTGATTTTCCCGAGACGCAGACGTCAGATTATTGACAGATGTTCAGAGGAGTTCAGCTTCTGTAGCGTTTGTTGCTCACGGTGTCACAGTAGGGCTGCACGAATAATCTAAATACCGTGAACTTCAGACGCCCTTTACTGGCCTGCAGGTCGTAATGTCACACAGAGGTCCTGAAATAGATCCGCCATTATTAATCCGGCGGCCGTGTGACACGTGGCTTGTCAGACCACACCCGGTCCAGCATGCCGGCTGTGGCTTCTCGCACAGACGTCGCTCCGGCTCAGAGGCGGATCAAATCTGACCGCCTTTCTTTTCATACCAGACTCCCCCGCAGTTTCTGTTCGTCGAGCGGAGGCGGAGTTTGTCTGCAGCTTGTCGCCGTCTTTAACACGTTGGATCTGCGGTACCTTCGGTTCTGAAGAAAAACGAAAAGTATCTGTTCTCATGACATCCCTAAAATATGCTGTACATAGATCTTATGATTGTCAACTTGAATACACAGATGTGTGTTTTAGGGCTGAAACGATTGATGGATAAATTTGATTTGAGTACTAAAATCATCATCAGCTGCAGCCCTAGTGTTTATATGTACATGTACACAAACTGTAGTTCGTTCTTTCATTATTTCGTTTCAAAACCAAATCGGAAAAACAAAAAAAAATCTGTTTTGTGTTTAGTTCTCACTCGCCGACTCCTCACATGTGGCGTGTTCGAGGCTGATCTGAAGCAGCTGGTTACCCGAACTACGGGGGAGCTTTACTCCTCTTAGAAAGACATGAGCCCCCCTGAAAACATGATTTGTAATATTTTGGGGGTCTCTAAAATATAAACTGTGCACTATTTTTGCCTTTCATTTCTATTTTTTGGATCATGCGTAATCGGTAGCGTCGGGCTTCATCCAGCCAGAGGGCTCACCGACCGTCCGCAGCGCGCTGGGATGTGTTGCCAGATGAACCGCCGCACTGGACGGTCACTGGTCGTTCCCCCTGGCTGGATGAAGTCCGACACGCCTAATCCGTGTGTTCCTCTCCAGCACCGCGAAACTTTGAGTTCTTCCATCTCAGAAAATAAAGGTTGGGTCGAAACAGTGTGGAGAGGCTGAACTAAAATTACCGAACATTTTAATCCGTGTATGGTTCGTTAACATACAGCTCGCCAAATTAACTAATAACAGTTCATATTTGCGGTGTACCGTTGGATGGACTGACAACTATCACTGAATTAATTTTAAACTGTAGAACTAAACTAACTAAAAACCCACTTATGTTGATGTTCAAGCTCGTCTTCATTAAATGTAATCAGGCACCGCCGTCGCCAGGTGCGCCTGCTGCAGGGTTATCAAGTGTGACGCACAAAGCTGCAGATCAGAATCATTAAATATCAAAATCAAGATTTTTCTGTTATCAAAAAACGACTTTGTTTTTTTGTTTTTCTGATTTGGTTTTGAAAGGAAAAATGAAAGAACGAACCGTACACGGATTATTCTGGCACACGTGTTTGTTTTTCTTAATATTTAAATGTAATGGATTTAGCAGCACTCAGACAAAAGTAATGGTTAACGCAAAGTATTGCAATACACGATATACGTTAAAGTCCTTTAAAAAACGAGTAGACACATTTTTAGTATTTATATAATCATTGATTTAGACTTTGTACTGAAATATGGATTCTCGTCACATCATCATGATTGTAAAAGTTTTTCAGGTAAAACTGTGACACAAAATTATCTATATCAGATCGCAAATTATATCTGTCAAAATAATCACGAGTTTATTTATTTTTATATTTTACCGTATCGCGCAGCCCCAGCTCTGTGTTACTGTCTCTGATATAACCCGAGCGACGGGGCGTTGGCGTCTGAGGATCCAGGTCTTCAGAACCAGCCTGTGATTTATAGAAAAACCTGCAGACGTGCTCAGTCGTTTCCGTGAGTTCAGCCTCTGATCAGTTCCTGGCGGTAGGATTTCTCAGCCTCGGCGGGCGACGTGAACGCAGCACCGAGCCATCGTGTCCGACTGTTCTCTGCTTCACGGCATGACTCTATTTTTCTATCAAACGCCGCCGCATTTTTTTATTATTGCGGGCAAAAGTTTAACGAGCGACAAAGCCTTAAAGGATTTTAAAAAAGCATGCTGATGAACAAAAAGCCATTTATAGGGAAAAGGTTTGAGTTTCTCTCACCAGCAGAACACCAAGAATGTTTTTATACTGATTAAGAAGCGTTGCATTCTGGGTAATGTCCAGACTCTGAGGAAGCACACTGTAAAAAATGATGTGCCGGGTGTTTCATTAGAGGGAGGTACAGCTGGGTAATCAATAATGTGGAAAACATTCCCGCAGTACTGATAAGGGTCTGGAGATATATGCAGTGATTTTAGGTAATCCGATACAATTGATACCCAGCCAATCAGAGCACACAAGTCCAGCATTTCCACCAAACAGATCACTGATTGATTATTGATTTGCCTTAAATGTATTTACTCTCTATTGTCACGTCTGAAACTATTAATATATATAATTATATATTAATGAATGACGTGATTAAGAGACGGAAAACTTCATGAAACCGGCACGTTATTTTTCACCTTGAATAATCTGGTGAGCGACGGGTTGTACACGACGGCAGCGGCACGTTTCTCACTCGCTTTGGTCACGTGTCTGGCGTGTTTGGGTCCCTGAAGCGTGAGAGGAAACGAGCCGCTGCCTCCTGACTCACCTGCGCCTCCTCTTTATAAGAGTCTTTTGTTACCTGGAGCTTTCTGTCTGAAGCTCTCTGATTGGATGATTCTCACCGCCGCGCCCTCTGGGACACGGTCGGTGACCTTTGACCTTCAGAACAGCATTTTTTTTTCCTGATGATAAACTCACGTGGCCAAAGGTTTGTGGACGGGGCTGTCACTTGATCTAATGTATAGATCCACACTGACTGTGAGAGTCCACAGGACCAACTTTCCCATGATCCTTTGCAGCTCGATGACGTCAGACAGAAAGCTCTGGGATGATGGACAGACGTAAACATGTTTTGTATCTGCAGGTTTGTGGAAATCTTTCTGTACATAAATCTAAATATAACCTGAACGTGTCAGTCTGAGGAGAGCTGATTATATGTTGTTTCTGCGGCCTGTCGGCGCTGTCAGATCCTGCGTGGGCCCGCCCCTCCCCGGCTATGATTGGCTGAGGAGTTTATTGATGTAAAGGGGTGGGGCCTGCTTGTATTTTTCTGAAACAGAGTTCTACATGTTCCACATGTCATTTACTGGAGAAATTAAAAGAAAAGCTATTTTTTATGGACACGACTTCAGTTGTTGTTGATTCATCTCACCTGTTTCAGGTTTTCTCTCTTCATGTTCATGTGATAAAGCAGTTTTCTGTGTTTGCCGTTCTCGTGGCTGTGAAGTCCGGACATGTCCCAGTGAGTCAAAGTAAGTGAAGATCATCGGTTTGCTGCTTCAGAGAAAAGACGTGAAGCCAAAAACAGTGGACCAATTCTGCTGCCACAAAACCCTCAGGTCACTTTCACGTTAGCTGAAGTGTTGGTAGCTTCTGTGACGTTAGCTTAAGTGACGTGAGCTTAAGTGATGATGGCTCCAGTGACGATAGCTTCAGTAACAATAGCTTCAATGACAGTACCTTCAGTGACGTTAGCTCCAGTGATGGTAGCTTCTGTGACGTTAGCTTAAGTGACGTGAGCTTAAGTGATGATGGCTCCAGTGACGATAGCTTCAGTAACAATAGCTTCAATGACAGTACCTTCAGTGACGTTAGCTCCAGTGATGGTAGCTTCTGTGACGTTAGCTTAAGTGATGTGAGCTTAAGTGACGTTAGCTTAAGTGATGATAGCTCCAGTGACGATAGCTTCAGTAACAATAGCTTCAATGACAGTACCTTCAGTGACGTTAGCTCCAGTGATGGTAGCTTCTGTGACGTTAGCTTAAGTGACGCTAGCTTAAGTGTTGATAGCTCCAGTGACGATAGCTTCAATGACGTTAGCTCCAGTGATGGTAGCTTCTGTGTCGTTAGCTTAAGTGACGCTAGCTTAAGTGATGATAGCTCCAGTGACGATAGCTTCAGTAACAATAGCTTCAATGACAGTACCTTCAGTGACGTTAGCTCCAGTGATGGTAGCTTCTGTGTCGTTAGCTTAAGTGATGATAGCTTCAGTAACAATAGCTTCAATGACAGTACCTTCAGTGACGTTAGCTCCAGTGATGGTAGCTTCTGTGACGTTAGCTTAAGTGACGTTAGCTTAAGTGATGATAGCTCCAGTGACGATAGCTTCAGTAACAATAGCTTCAATGACAGTACCTTCAGTGATGTTGGCTCCAGTGACCTTAGCTCCAGTGACGGTAGCTTCTGTGACGTTAGCTTAAGTAACGTTAGCTTTTGTGACATTATCGTCACTTATGTTAGCTTCTGTGACGTTAGCTTAAGTGATGTGAGCTTAAGTGACGTTAGCTTAAGTGATGATAGCTCCAGTGACGATAGCTTCAGTAACAATAGCTTCAATGACAGTACCTTCAGTGACGTTAGCTCCAGTGATGGTAGCTTCTGTGACGTTAGCTTAAGTGACGCTAGCTTAAGTGTTGTTAGCTCCAGTGACGATAGCTTCAGTAACAATAGCTTCAATGACGTTAGCTCCAGTGATGGTAGCTTCTGTGTCGTTAGCTTAAGTGACGCTAGCTTAAGTGATGATAGCTCCAGTGACAATAGCTTCAGTAACAATAGCTTCAATGACAGTACCTTCAGTGACGTTAGCTCCAGTGATGGTAGCTTCTGTGACGTTAGCTTAAGTGACGTGAGCTTAAGTGATGATAGCTCCAGTGACGATAGCTTCAGTAACAATAGCTTCAATGACAGTACCTTCAGTGACGTTAGCTCCAGTGATGGTAGCTTCTGTGACGTTAGCTTAAGTGATGTGAGCTTAAGTGACGTTAGCTTAAGTGATGATAGCTCCAGTGACGATAGCTTCAGTAACAATAGCTTCAATGACAGTACCTTCAGTGACGTTAGCTCCAGTGATGGTAGCTTCTGTGACGTTAGCTTAACTGACGTTAGCTTAAGTGATGATAGCTCCAGTGACGATAGCTTCAGTAACAATAGCTTTAATGACAGTACCTTCAGTGACGTTAGCTCCAGTGATGGTAGCTTCTGTGACGTTAGCTTAAGTGATGATAGCTTAAGTGTTGATAGCTCCAGTGACGATAGCTTCAGTGATGTTAGCTCCAGTGATGGTAGCTTCTGTGACGTTAGCTTAAGTGATGATGGCTCCAGTGACGATAGCTTCAGTAACAATAGCTTCAATGACAGTACCTTCAGTGACGTTAGCTCCAGTGATGGTAGCTTCTGTGACGTTAGCTTAAGTGACGTGAGCTTAAGTGATGATAGCTCCAGTGACGATAGCTTCAGTAACAATAGCTTCAATGACAGTACCTTCAGTGACGTTAGCTCCAGTGATGGTAGCTTCTGTGACGTTAGCTTAAGTGACGGGAGCTTAAGTGATGATAGCTCCAGTGACGATAGCTTCAGTAACAATAGCTTCAATGACAGTACCTTCAGTGACGTTAGCTCCAGTGATGGTAGCTTCTGTGACGTTAGCTTAAGTGATGTGAGCTTAAGTGACGTTAGCTTAAGTGATGATAGCTCCAGTGACGATAGCTTCAGTAACAATAGCTTCAATGACAGTACCTTCAGTGACGTTAGCTCCAGTGATGGTAGCTTCTGTGACGTTAGCTTAAGTGACGTTAGCTTAAGTGACGTGAGCTTAAGTGATGATAGCTCCAGTGACGATAGCTTAAGTGATGATAGCTCCAGTGACGATAGCTTCAGTAACAATAGCTTCAATGACAGTACCTTCAGTGACGTTAGCTCCAGTGACGGTAGCTTCTGTGACGTTAGCTTAAGTGATGTGAGCTTAAGTGACGTTAGCTTAAGTGATGATAGCTCCAGTGACAATAGCTTCAGTAACAATAGCTTCAATGACAGTACCTTCAGTGACGTTAGCTCCAGTGATGGTAGCTTCTGTGACGTTAGCTTAAGTGACGTGATAGCTCCAGTGACGATAGCTTCAGTAACAATAGCTTCAATGACAGTACCTTCAGTGACGTTAGCTCCAGTGATGGTAGCTTCTGTGACGTTAGCTTAAGTGATGATAGCTCCAGTGACAATAGCTTCAGTAACAATAGCTTCAATGACAGTACCTTCAGTGACGTTAGCTCCAGTGATGGTAGCTTCTGTGACGTTAGCTTAAGTGATGATAGCTCCAGTGACGATAGCTCCAGTGACGATAGCTTCAGTAACAATAGCTTCAATGACAGTACCTTCAGTGATGTTGGCTCCAGTGACCTTAGCTCCAGTGACGGTAGCTTCTGTGACGTTAGCTTAAGTAACGTTAGCTTTTGTGACATTATCGTCACTTATGTTAGCTTCTGTGACGTTAGCTTAAGTGATGTGAGCTTAAGTGACGTGAGCTTAAGTGATGATGGCTCCAGTGACGATAGCTTCAGTAACAATAGCTTCAATGACAGTACCTTCAGTGACGTTAGCTCCAGTGATGGTAGCTTCTGTGACGTTAGCTTAAGTGACGCTAGCTTAAGTGTTGATAGCTCCAGTGACGATAGCTTCAGTAACAATAGCTTCAATGACGTTAGCTCCAGTGATGGTAGCTTCTGTGTCGTTAGCTTAAGTGACGCTAGCTTAAGTGTTGATAGCTCCAGTGACGATAGCTTCAGTAACAATAGCTTCAATGACGTTAGCTCCAGTGATGGTAGCTTCTGTGACGTTAGCTTAAGTGATGATAGCTCCAGTGACGATAGCTTCAGTAACAATAGCTTCAATGACAGTACCTTCAGTGACGTTGGCTCCAGTGACCTTAGCTCCAGTGACGGTAGCTTCTGTGACGTTAGCTTAAGTAACGTTAGCTTTTGTGACATTATCGTCACTTATGTTAGCTTCTGTGACGTTAGCTTAAGTGATGTGAGCTTAAGTGACGTTAGCTTAAGTGATGATAGCTCCAGTGACGATAGCTTCAGTAACAATAGCTTCAATGACAGTACCTTCAGTGACGTTAGCTCCAGTGATGGTAGCTTCTGTGACGTTAGCTTAAGTGATGATAGCTCCAGTGACCATAGCTTCAGTAACAATAGCTTCAATGACGTTAGCTCCAGTGATGGTAGCTTCTGTGACGTTAGCTTAAGTGACGTGAGCTTAAGTGATGATAGCTCCAGTGACGATAGCTTCAGTAACAATAGCTTCAATGACAGTACCTTCAGTGACGTTAGCTCCAGTGATGGTAGCTTCTGTGACGTTAGCTTAAGTGATGATAGCTCCAGTGACAATAGCTTCAGTAACAATAGCTTCAATGACAGTACCTTCAGTGACGTTAGCTCCAGTGATGGTAGCTTCTGTGACGTTAGCTTAAGTGACGTGAGCTTAAGTGATGATAGCTCCAGTGACGATAGCTTCAGTAACAATAGCTTCAATGACAGTACCTTCAGTGACGTTAGCTCCAGTGATGGTAGCTTCTGTGACGTTAGCTTAAGTGATGATAGCTCCAGTGACCATAGCTTCAGTAACAATAGCTTCAATGACAGTACCTTCAGTGACGTTAGCTCCAGTGATGGTAGCTTCTGTGACGTTAGCTTAAGTGACGTGAGCTTAAGTGATGATAGCTCCAGTGACGATAGCTTCAGTAACAATAGCTTCAATGACAGTACCTTCAGTGACGTTAGCTCCAGTGATGGTAGCTTCTGTGACGTTAGCTCCAGTGACAATAGCTTCAGTAACAATAGCTTCAATGACAGTACCTTCAGTGACGTTAGCTCCAGTGATGGTAGCTTCTGTGACGTTAGCTTAAGTGACGTGAGCTTAAGTGATGATAGCTCCAGTGATGATAGCTTCAGTAACAATAGCTTCAATGACAGTACCTTCAGTGACGTTAGCTCCAGTGATGGTAGCTTCTGTGACGTTAGCTTAAGTGATGATAGCTCCAGTGACGATAGCTTCAGTAACAATAGCCTTCAATGACAGTACCTTCAGTGACGTTAGCTCCAGTGATGGTAGCTTCTGTGACGTTAGCTTAAGTGATGATAGCTCCAGTGACGATAGCTTCAGTAACAATAGCTTCAATGACAGTACCTTCAGTGACGTTGGCTCCAGTGACCTTAGCTCCGGTGACGGTAGCTTCTGTGACGTTAGCTTAAGTGATGTGAGCTTAAGTGACGTTAGCTTAAGTGATGATAGCTCCAGTGACGATAGCTTCAGTAACAATAGCTTCAATGACAGTACCTTCAGTGACGTTAGCTCCAGTGATGGTAGCTTCTTTGACGTTAGCTTAAGTGACGTTAGCTTAAGTGATGATAGCTCCAGTGACGATAGCTTCAGTAACAATAGCTTCAATGACAGTACCTTCAGTGACGTTAGCTCCAGTGATGGTAGCTTCTGTGACGTTAGCTTAAGTGACGCTAGCTGAAGTGTTGATAGCTCCAGTGACGATAGCTTCAGTAACAATAGCTTCAATGACGTTAGCTCCAGTGATGGTAGCTTCTGTGTTGTTAGCTTAAGTGACGCTAGCTGAAGTGTTGATAGCTCCAGTGACGATAGCTTCAGTAACAATAGCTTCAATGACGTTAGTTCCAGTGATGGTAGCTTCTGTGACGTTAGCTTAAGTGAAGTTAGCTTAAGTGATGATAGCTCCAGTGACGATAGCTTCAGTAACAATAGCTTCAATGACAGTACCTTCAGTAACGTTAGCTTTTGTGACATTATCGTCACTTATGTTAGCTTTTGTGATATCTTTTGTGTCGTTACCTCCTGTGACGGTAGCTTCTGTGACAGTAGCTTCACTTATGTTAGCTTTTGTGATGTTATCTATTGTGTTGTCAGCTTCAGTAGTATCGTTAGCTTCAGTAACTTTAGCGTCAGGCATTGACAGAAACCGTTCTGACGTCACATCGGTACTTTTGGGTTTGTGGTCTTTGCATAGACAGTATATTACTGGACGAAGGCCCCCCTAAACATTAGTTGTCTCTGTCGTTGTCTACCGAACATATTTTATCAGAATGGCGTTTCACAGGAAGGATCTATATTGTCAAAGAAGTTGGTGAAGATGAAGACAGAGAGAGGAAGTCCACAGCGGGATAAAACATTAGGTCACGGGACACCATGTGACCAGTAATGGTGAGGTCACGAAATACTGGTGAGTGTCTGTGTGTGTGAGCAGCTCACGTCCAACACCATGAGGAGGAGAGAGAAAAGACTATATTAGATTCTCTGAAGCTGAAACACGCTGCCTCCATTTTAAAATGTTTTATTAAATTATGATTTATAATCTCATCTCAGAGACGGTCCACATCTCCCCCGGGTGTAAAGCTGCGTTCAGAGTGGAACAAACGTTATCTGGTGTTAACCAGACGACCCAGAGGACTCACAAAGTCACAAGTTTTCTGAAGGTGCCTTTTGTGGGTCTAATAAACCCGACTCAAGTGGTTTTAACAGGACCTGGACCGGGCCGGACCTCGTATGTGGGTCACTGTTCCCCCACTAATAATTACAACCACAAAACCTCCTGTTCTTCTCTTTTCAGAGTACATGTGAAATCTGCTCCATTAACAGCCTGGAAGTATTCAGATTATTTACTTCGGTAAAAGTACTAATACCACACTGTAAAATCTGGATTAAAGTATTAAAGCAGTAAAAGTATGCGAGTGTGATCACACACAGCAATATGACCGCTGAAAACAACCAGCTGGCGCCATCGGGATTCCTTTAATCAATGGTTACAGCACTTCACAGCCTGAGGCCCCGCCTCTGACCGGGCAGGGAGCCAATCACGGTCTGACGAGGCCTCATTAATCACCTGATCGATCAACGATCTCTCTGAGATCAGATTTCTGAAAGGAGCTCGGTCACACCTGCTCAGCTGTGATTGGACAACTAAACAGCTGGTGTGTAGTTCAGGGGCCCTGGCAGAGTGGCAACTCCGCTCAAAGTCTCCCACAATGCAAGTTTTTTGATGTCCCGTCCGTCGGGGGTTTCGGCCAAGTACGGATCGGATCGCAGTGAGGAGACGTTCCAACTCATTTGTGATTCTGGGCTTTATAATAAAATGATAGTTACGTAGTGTAACTCCAGATTCTATGAGTATAGGCTTCGCCCTCTAAGGCCATCGCTATTGGGTTTATCCCTCCGCTCGCCTGCGTGGCACTGATACATTTTGTCTACGCCCGCCCGCCGCGGGGGCCTCTTCTGCGTCCGCACCTTGTGTATATATACAGCGGTGAGACCCGACATTCGGCTCCCATAGTGCCTTTTCTTCAGCACTGAGAACCGAGGTCCAGTGAGGCCCTCAACTTAGAGGCCTGTTCATCCACCTGTCCGTAGAACAGGAAAAGTGGTCGGACCTGCTGATGAGGTGCCCCGGTGGCGTGACGTGAGGCCACTCTGCTGCCGCTGTCGCAGGTGGGGGACACCCATCCGCGACCCACGGGGGGCCGGACGTGGGGGGTAGGGGGCCTGGCAGACAGCGGCCTCCGTGAGCCGCCGGTCAGGAGGGTCCCGCTCCTGGCGGGGGGAAGAAGAATCATGCGTTGTCATGCGTTGCCATGCAGGAAGGAGCGCCTCCCTGCGTGAGTTAATCTGATGGCGAGGTGCGGCCACCGAAGGGAACCAGCCGCCACTCTCCGCTGCGGGGCCGGTTAAGGAGGGTTGGAAGGCTGGTTGCAGGAGGTAGCGTGGCCGCTCTCGTGGGTTTAGACAAATCTTCTGCTCTATAGACGACTCAGGGCTGAAGAACAATGGGAGCCGAAGGCCGAGTCTCACCGTTATGTGTGTGTGTGTGTACAAGGTGCCGGACGCTGTGGGCGGGCGTAGGAAACAGAACTTGGCTAGCAGCAGCAGCGAGACACGTTCAGGTGGTTAGATAGTCTGAAGTCGCCCACATACCAATTTAAAGGAAAGGATCTCTTAAAAGCAATAAAGCAAAATGAAAGAGAGTATAAGTACAACAATGTTAAAACAAATACATGACCCTGGAAGGACAAAAAGGTTCAGGATAAACACCAGTAGAACAAAGCAGGACGTAAGACGGTCAAAGTAATAATACATAATTATAACCTCCCCTCTCGTAGTGCAGCACACACTGTGTAGTAACGTTATTTTAGTAAAGTTAGCTGCTGGAACTCTGGGAGCTTAAACAATTTTTCTCATCTATATAAACGGTGTCTGCAGATTAAACATTCTCAGTATCATTTGGATGCTGGTGACACAGTTGTGTATTTTTGTGGCCCCACACCTGAGATCAGCTGTGGACATTTGACAAGTTAGGCTGCATCAGCAGTTTGCTGCTCTGTTTGACCTGAAACTACTTTTAAATCCACAAAGGTCTCAGTCTACTGGCACCCTGCGAGATGTGACCAGTGACGTGACACAATTACAGTAATGTTTTACTTTTTGCTGAAACGCCGTTAATAACTGCAAAACATTTCAGCAGCAGAAAAACAAATCCACGAGTCAAAGAGGAACCTTACTTCCTGTTGCAGGAATCCCATGGTCGAGATTGTTGGCAGGGTGCAGACTACGGGGGAGCTCGGCTCCTCTTAACAAGACGGCAGCTCCCCTGATGGATCGTGGGTAAAAAGGTTCCTATAGGCTGTTTGTGCTTTAACAGATTACTTCCATGATCAGAGAGGCTGCTGTCAGTTCATCCTGACCGATCCTGTCGGAGTGCCAATGACATTATGCTGCTGCACCTCGGGCGTTAATGCGAACAGCGTCTCTGACCGGGGAGACGATTCAACCCCTCACTTTTAATCAGAAGGTTCATTTTTATGACAAAGACCCTCCAGATCCACAGATAGAACTCACCTGCAGCACAGCTTACAATCAGAAGAGTGCGCCACTAAACAGCAGTGAAAGTAACTCAAATCTGGCATAAAGCAGTTCAGAAACAGGAATATATAATGTTTGTTTGTAATGTATAATGGTTTAAATTTTGGAAGTAACTTCCCCGCTGCTTAGAAATACCAGGGTAAGAGTTTTGTCTTTAAAAAAAACACCCTGAAGCTAAAAAAAAGTTTATATAGAAATTAAAATCTTGTTAAATCTTTAATGTTCCTCCAGGGGAAGTTTGCAGTAGCGCCTGAAAACAGAAATCCATGAGACAAACAAGAACAGCCGCCGTCTGACGTCCACTGGTTCGTCTGAAAGGACTCAAACTGTCGACGCTGTCGGGTGTTTCTGAGCAGCAGCTCGAGCTCCGTGCAGATTTAGGGCACTAATTACACGAACCTGGATCTCCGTCCAGGAGTGGCGAGCGCGACGGCTGCGATGGTCTGAGAGTCGCAGCGCTCGTCTGCCGCAGAAAGCTGCTGTCTGCAGTTACCGCTGTACGATTCCCACGATAAGCAGCAAGAAGGTGGACACATAAAAATATTCCTGACAGTTTTCAGCCTCTGAAGAGCCTTCGTGTGGAGACGTTCCACCATCCTCCTTTCCTCAAGTCAGTTTGTGGTTTGGTGGACCTTTAACTCCAGAAGGCGGTAACGCACCGTTCAAGTCGTTCAGAACTGGCCCCTGGTGGATCTCTCCACCAGGGGCCAGTGTCGTCCGGGAAACTGGGCTCAGGGTTATTCCTGTCTGCGGTGAGATCATCTCTCTCAGCGTCAAAGCTTGGCCCTCTTTATCACGAGGCTCTCAGGTTTCATTACAAACGCTCATCAGCTGCTAATGGACGCACATTTTCATTTACGAGGCCATTCTTCTTAGAGTTTTTACTTTATTCCATGCAAAGTACATTTAATTTGAGATCTGTTGGACTGCTTTACAAGGGCCATCTAGACATCTACAGTTAGTCTCTTTTCTTCTGTGTTGTTTTTATTTGTGCCTGCAGGACTCTGTTTTAAAAGAGACTGAACTCCTGTTAAAATAAAAGGAATCGTATTTGTCTCCAACACGTCTGTCAAACATTTAATGACACTTTTAAAAGTGGTTGCACTGGAAACGGACAGAAACCAGAGGGAGGCTGTGTGTTATCATGTGACACGCTGACGCACATAGGCAGGAAAAACAACTTTGCATTGTGGGAGAGTTTGGGTCCAGTTACCATCAGACTTCCCCTGCGTTCCCTTTCTCACCTCGCGTAGAGCTGAAGGCCTGACGGAGGTAAATGGAAATGCTCCGTATTTGTTTAGCGCCTTTCTAGTCTTTATCACACACATTCACACACTGATGGAACAGCCACCAGGGGCAATTCGGGGTTCAAGGACACTTGGACATGCAGCCTGGAGGAGCCGGGGACTGAACCCCCGGCCTTCCGATGAACGGCAACCCGCTCCACCTCCTGAAACGCAGCCGCCGCCGCGGAGACGCAACATGAGCTCACGTCTCGTTTTCTGTGCACTTGTTTGTGGATCTGTCGGTACAGCATCACACTTCTAATCTGAGGGTTCAGGCGACGGGTCCGCAGGGACGTGGGTGGGAAACCGGAGGGTCGCCGGTTCGAGTCCAGCATGGAGCAGGTAAACAGAGTGTGGACCTGTAATATTTACAGTCTTGAAGCTTTTGTTTTTACTGCGTTGTTGGAATTTTCTGCTTCGTGTTGAGACTAAAAGCTCAAAACGTGTTTATGCTTTAATATTTCATTTTATTTATAAGGACACACGTCAACCAACTCTTCTGTTAATGTGCCAGCTGACCGACTCTCATCTGCAGCCGAGATGTTTTCATCGGCTCAGCGAGGTCATCGTCGTCTTCATCACTCCTACAGTAACACTGACTCACACTTCCTGTAACGCTGTGACATCACACCTGGTCACCGCGTACTCTCTCTTCATCAGCACTTTCTTCTTCTCTTGTTGTAATGGAGTCGTCACATGACACCCGGGTTGCTTTCTGAGTGTCTGTCTGTGGGAACTCGAATCAAAGCAGCACAATTCACTTTTCTGGTTTCAGCCAATCAGATTCTTTGTCTTCTTCTCCTCTCTCTGGAGAATGTGCCCAAATTTTAAAACCCTAAACGGAAAAGAAAATAATCCTTTTTTATATATGTATATTTTTAAGGTTAAAAATCGGGGAGATTAATGGGAAAATTTTTAAACGGGAGGTTTGACGGGATGTTTAAAAGAAAGAAAAACATTTAATTGTAATTTCTTTAAAAAACAACAATAGAATCATTTATAAGCCCTCCTGCCTGAACTGTAGGGAAACATGGGGTAGGTATTTATTTCACTTTATATTATGTAACCCTGAGCAAATATAATTCTCTGTGTCAGCACATTGAGCTTTGGGGGGCGTCTTACCGCGAGCTACCCTAAAGGTTACGGAGGACGTGACCTCTCGTGGTCAGAATGGTTTTTCATAAAGTTTGAAGATGCAGAAAGAAATCAGTGTTTTTACAGTCAGGAGAGGGAAGTGAGGGGGGGGAGTCATTAGGAGAATCTGGAGCATTACGTCATGTTAGCAGCCCCCCCCCCCCCCCCCCCATCTCCCCTCTCCATCACCTCTGTGCAGCATCCCAGCTCTGATTGGTCCATCAGCCAGTGGCCCATAAAGCCCATTGGCTGATCCCGAGTCAGCTGCCGCGGACCTGAGAGAGGAGGGGGGGCAGAGGGAGGAGGGGAGGGAGGAGGAGATGCTTCAGATAAAAGCGGCGGCAGCGGGACTCAGCCAGACCACATCTGGATCAACAGAACCAGAATAAACCAGAGAAACTCCCGCTTCTGCCGGACTCTGCCCGGCCTGTGGTCCCGCAGCGGCTCGGAGCAGCAGGAGCAGCAGCAGGAGGAGCAGGAGGAGCAGCAAGGTGAGAACAGGGCGTCTGTCCTCCCGCGGAGCTTCACAGGAGGACGCTGGTTTAAAAAGCTGCTGCAGAGAAACTGTCAGGATGTTAATGTCGCCGCAGAATCACCGCGTGCAGCGAGCAGCAGCTTCAGATCCGATAGATAATCAATCAATGAAGTTATGATCTCAGCGTTACGTGTGACGTCAGAGCGCGCGCTGCCGTTAGCTGTAATCTCTGTTTGTTGTTTATTGCGGGACAAACGGCGCGGAGTTCGGCGTGAACTGAAGAGCAGGACTCGTGTTAACGTGACAAACTGTAAAACTCTTATTGAGGACAGCTGATGTTTGTCTCCTCTGTTTCCTCCAAACAGGACAGTAAAAGTGTGGACACGTGACCACATGACCACGTGACCACAATCAACAACAATAGCGATATAACTACTATTAGCCTACAGCTAATAACAATACATCCAACACCAGTGTGATTAAAGGAGTAGTTTAACATTTGGGTTTATTTGTGTTCAGCTTCCTTTACGTGGTTAGCTTAGCTTAGCATAAAGACTGTAAGCAGGGGGAAACAGCTAGCCTGGCTCTGTCCAGAGTTCCCTAAAGCTAACTGATTAGCATGGTGTATCTGGTTTGATCTGTACCAAGCAGCAACATCCGGGTCTGAAAAGTGAAGCTCCTTAAACCTGCGTCCTCTCCAGCAGCCAGCAGGGGGCGACTTAAACCTGCGTCCTCTCCAGCAGCCAGCAGGGGGCGACTTAAACCTGCGTCCTCTCTAACAGCCAGCAGGGGGCGACTTAAACCTGCGTCCTCTCTAGCAGCCAGCAGGGGGCGACTTAAACCTGCGTCCTCTCTAGCAGCCAGCAGGGGGCGACTTAAACCTGCGTCCTCTCCAGCAGCCAGCAGGGGGCGACTTAAACCTGCGTCCTCTCTAGCAGCCAGCAGGGGGCGACTTAAACCTGCGTCCTCTCTAGCAGCCAGCAGGGGGCGACTTAAAGCTGCGTCCTCTCCAGCAGCCAGCAGGGGGCGACTTAAAGCTGCGTCCTCTCCAGCAGCCAGCAGGGGGCGACTTAAACCTGCGTCCTCTCCAGCAGCCAGCAGGGGGCGACTTAAAGCTGCGTCCTCTCTAACAGCCAGCAGGGGGCGACTTAAACCTGCGTCCTCTCTAGCAGCCAGCAGGGGGCGACTTAAAGCTGCGTCCTCTCTAGCAGCCAGCAGGGGGCGACTTAAACCTGCGTCCTCTCTAGCAGCCAGCAGGGGGCGCCTTAAACCTGCGTCCTCTCTAGCAGCCAGCAGGGGGCGCCTGAAACCTGCGTCCTCTCTAGCAGCCAGCAGGGGGCGACACCAGAAAGAAGTGTGATTGTATAGAAGTCTGTGAGAAAATGTTTCTACTTGTCAGCTGATTTATTCCCTCAGTAAACACTTTCCTGATGAGTTTATGGTCTCAGTCGCTAGTTTCAAGTCTTCTTCAACACAGCATGATGTTCATTTAGTAAATTATGGTCCCATTTAGAGGAACAGAGACCAGGAAGCAGGGGAGGCTTTAGGGCGGGGCTACAAGCGGATTGGCGACCTATTAATCAGGATAGAGGCAACTCGTATCTGCTGCTCTGTTTAACCAGCGCCGCTGAAAAAGCTCATCAGGAGTCGGCTGCTCATTTTTCAGTAAGTACGTTTAGTTTTCAGCCTGTTTGTCGCTAGCTAAAATTAGCATCCCAGCTAATATCAAAGTTAATGTGAATTCCAGATGCAGCTTGCTAACAAAGCTAGCTAGCTCCGCCCTCTCATCCAAATATGGACACATCTGGTTCAAAAAAAAAACCCAAGATGGTGGCGGCCAAATTGGAGGCTTCAAAACAATAGTCTGCAAATCAGTGGGGACGTCACAACGGTCACGCCCACTTCTTCCACATATCGTCTGTGATCTGTACATAATCAGACAAATAAAAACATGCTGGAACTACTTCTTGATGAACAGCAGAGTGTCCCTCCTACCAGGAATTGTGGGCGGAGTCTCAGTTGCAGCCGACTCTGCGGTCGGTGAGCTCAGGTTTTGGTCTCTGCCATGTTTTCTCTACGGAAACAACTTTTTCAATTTTATATAGTTTTTAAATATTCAAATTGAAGGTCAGTCAGATTTAGCCACAACAGAAGCATGTACATTGACTTAGGCTAGTTTTGAACTAGCGGTTTGTCTTTTGAGCTAGCGGTTTGTGTTTTTAGGCAAGCGGTTTGTGTTTTTGAGCTAGCAGTTTGTGTTTTTGAGCTAGCGGTTTGTCTTTTGAACTAGCAGTTTGTGTTTTTGAGCTAGCGGTTTGTCTTTTGAGCTAGCGGTTTGTGTTTTTGAGCTAGCGGTTTGTGTTTTTGAGCTAGCGGTTTGTCTTTTGAACTAGCAGTTTGTGTTTTTGAGCTAGCGGTTTGTGTTTTTGAGCTAGCGGTTTGTGTTTTTGAGCTAGCGGTTTGTGTTTTTGAGCTAGCGGTTTGTCTTTTGAGCTAGCGGTTTGTCTTTTGAACTAGCAGTTTGTGTTTTTGAGCTAGCGGTTTGTCTTTTGAGCTAGCGGTTTGTGTTTTTGAGCTAGCGGTTTGTGTTTTGAGCTAACGGTTTGTGTTTTTGAGCTAGCCGTTTGTCTTTTGAGCTAGCGGTTTGTGTTTTGAGCTAACATTTTCAGTTTTGCGCTAGTAAGTCTTAATGCGTGTGCGTTTCAGTGTTTTTTTTAAAGAGTCAGAATACTCTCTCCCTTGTCTCCTCTCTTGTCTCCTCCTCTCTTGACTCTCGTCTCCTCTCGTGTCTCTTCTCATTGTCTCCTATCTTGTTTCCTTTCCTTGTCTCCTCTCCTTGTTGTGTAATAAATCTGAAACTTCAGGATGTAGGTCACAGAGTTTCACATTCAGGAGGTTTTCTAACTGCTTCCTTCATCCTCCCATGTCGTCGTCTGGACGGTGAAGCTCACGAAAGTCGAGTCAGACTCGGATCAGAGTCGCTGCTCGCGTCCATCAGGATGAGTCGTCAGGTTCGGGTCGTCCTGAAGCTCCAGCAGCAGCAGCTCACAGAACATCTGTGATGATCATCAGAAACAGATCATTGAGACCAGCGTGGCTTTCTGAGGTTTTCAGTTTCAGTAGTTCAGACCAGTTTGTGTTGATGTGTACTTCAGTCCGCTGGTCATGTGACTTGTGTCTGTGGGAAACCGTTGGTGGGCCTAGCTGCTGTTTGTCCATGCCGAACAGACAAATCATCAGAGGCGGGACCAAGTCGTTGTTTTACGAGTCCCAGGTCAATGTTAACCTGTACAGAAAGGAGGCAGCGGCCAGTTTCACACAACAAATGTCGTGTATTTTATCTTGAGCTTTTCCCGGGGCGCTGTAAAAAGAAGCTAATGATGGTGACCACCAGTAAGTTATAGCAGTTATAACTCTGTCCTCTCGCCTCGGACTGAACTCAACATCACAGCGAGAGCAGGTTTGGGCTTTTAGGGAGGGGCCGAGCCTCCGCTGTAAAGGATTTGGATTTATAAGACAAAACTAACATGCGACACAATAATCGTGTTTTAACTTAATCGCAATTAAAATTGAATTAATTGCACAGCCCTATGTCAAGAGGCTCGAGTCCAAGTCAAGTGACTCGAGTCCACGCCTCCACCAGTCACATGATTCAGCTCAGACGAATATAAAAGTTTTTTTATGCTTTGATTTTGTTCGGACTGAAGTCGTCCTCTAGTTTGTCTTATTTTGAAATCTTTTAATCTCATTTAGGAAACAAACTGGTTCCTGCAGCCGTGTTGTTATTCTGGGTTCATTCGCAGCGTCGGCTGGTTTGGTCTACATTTATGTTCCCTCCCACCTGTGTGTGTGTGTGTGTGTGTGTGTGTGACCGCTCAACGTTAATTAACCAGTGTCTCCTGCTCTCCTCCAATCACAGCCTCTGCAGCAGGACACTTAACGAGGCGCTCGCAGCTCGTTAAATAATTGATATCACCTCATCAATATTCCATCTGCTCAGCAGCAGCAGCAGCAGGGGGGAGGAGATGTTGGAGCAGAGAGACGAACCTCCTTCAGTCTGTCGTTAACAAGAAGAAGGAGGTTCAGATGTTTGAGCGATCTGTCGGACTGCGCTGCGTTCAGGTTCACCCTGGGAAAGTAGAAACTCCTGCTGGGAACATGTAATAATCTGTTTTCTACAGAGAGCTGAAGTCCCAGCAGCTCCTCCTAATAACTCTTCTCTGATATTAGAGAGAGATCTCACAGACTGCACACTATCTGTAATAAACACAAAACCCCTGCTAACAGGTGGGGCGTGAGGAAAGAGACGCCTGCACAGATGTGAAGCCCTGACGTCTGAATATCTGACTGATCAGTAATGAAAAACATTGTCCTGTTTTTGTGTATTTTAAACACTAATTAGTGTTTTGAATGTCTTGAGATCAGCTGATTTAAACACAGCAGCACGCTGATTATATTGAGGTTAAACCACAGACAAAAGAAATGGGCGTAGCCGGCGTGACGTCCCCCATTGCTTTGTGGACTACTGTTTTGAAGCCTCCAGTTTGTCATCTTTGTTTTTTGGAGCCAGACGTGCTAGCTAGCTAGCTTGGTTAGTAAGGTGCATCTGTAACTCATGTTAGCTGTGATATTAGCTGGGATGCTAATTTTGGATGACAAACAGGCTGAAATCTAAACGTACTTCCTGAAAAATGATCAGCTGACTCCTGATAAGCGGATACGAGTCGCCTCTATCCTGACGGGTCGCCAATCCGCTTGTAGCCCCGCCCCTGCTTCCTGGTCTCTGTTCCTCTAAATGGGACCATAATTTACTAAATGAACATCATGCTGTGTTGAGGAAGACTTGAAACTAGCGACTGAGACCATAAACTCATCAGGAAAGTGTTTACTGAGGGAATAAATCAGCTGACAAGTAGAAACATTTTCTCAGACTTCTATACAATCACACTTCTTTCTGCAGCCGCTGGAGTCGCCCCCTGCTGGCTGCTAGAGAGGACGCAGCTTTAAGTCGCCTCCTGCTGGCTGCTAGAGAGGACGCAGCTTTAAGTCGCCCCCTGCTGGCTGCTAGAGAGGACGCAGGTTTAAGTCGCCTCCTGCTGGCTGCTAGAGAGGACGCAGCTTTAAGTCGCCCCCTGCTGGCTGCTGGAGAGGACGCAGGTTTAAGGCGCCCCCTGCTGGCTGCTAGAGAGGACGCAGGTTTAAGTCGCCCCCTGCTGGCTGCTAGAGAGGACGCAGGTTTAAGTCGCCCCCTGCTGGCTCCTGGAGAGGACGCAGGTTTAAGTCGCCTCCTGCTGGCTGCTAGAGAGGACGCAGGTTTAAGTCGCCCCCTGCTGGCTGCTAGAGAGGACGCAGGTTTAAGTCGCCCCCTGCTGGCTGCTAGAGAGGACGCAGGTTTAAGTCGCCCCCTGCTGGCTCCTGGAGAGGACGCAGGTTTAAGTCGCCTCCTGCTGGCTGCTAGAGAGGACGCAGGTTTAAGTCGCCCCCTGCTGGCTGCTAGAGAGGACGCAGGTTTAAGTCGCCCCCTGCTGGCTGCTAGAGAGGACGCAGGTTTAAGTCGCCTCCTGCTGGCTGTTAGAGAGGACGCAGCTTTAAGTCGCCTCCTGCTGGCTGTTAGAGAGGACGCAGCTTTAAGTCGCCTCCTGCTGGCTGTTAGAGAGGACGCAGGTTTAAGTCGCCTCCTGCTGGCCGCTAGAGAGGACGCAGCTTTAAGTCGCCTCCTGCTGGCTGTTAGAGAGGATGCAGGTTTAAGGCGCCTCCTGCTGGCTGTTAGAGAGGATGCAGGTTTAAGGCGCCCCCTGCTGGCTGCTAGAGAGGACGCAGGTTTAAGGCGCCCCCTGCTGGCTGCTAGAGAGGACGCAGGTTTAAGTCGCCTCCTGCTGGCTGCTAGAGAGGACGCAGGTTTAAGTCGCCCCCTGCTGGCTGCTAGAGAGGACGCAGGTTTAAGTCGCCCCCTGCTGGCTGCTAGAGAGGACGCAGGTTTAAGGCGCCCCCTGCTGGCTGCTAGAGAGGACGCAGGTTTAAGTCGCCTCCTGCTGGCTGCTAGAGAGGACGCAGGTTTAAGTCGCCTCCTGCTGGCTGCTAGAGAGGACGCAGGTTTAAGTCGCCCCCTGCTGGCTGCTAGAGAGGACGCAGGTTTAAGTCGCCTCCTGCTGGTTGTTAGAGAGGACGCAGGTTTAAGTCGCCTCCTGCTGGCTGCTAGAGAGGACGCAGGTTTAAGTCGCCTCCTGCTGGCTGCTAGAGAGGACGCAGGTTTAAGTCGCCCCCTGCTGGCTGCTAGAGAGGACGCAGGTTTAAGTCGCCTCCTGCTGGCTGCTAGAGAGGACGCAGGTTTAAGTCGCCTCCTGCTGGCTGCTAGAGAGGACGCAGGTTTAAGGCGCACCCTGCTGGCTGTTAGAGAGGACGCAGGTTTAAGTCGCCCCCTGCTGGCTGTTAGAGAGGACGCAGGTTTAAGGCGCACCCTGCTGGCTGTTAGAGAGGACGCAGGTTTAAGTCGCCCCCTGCTGGCTGTTAGAGAGGACGCAGGTTTAAGGCGCACCCTGCTGGCTGCTGGAGAGGATGCAGGTTTAAGTCGCCCCCTGCTGGCTGTTAGAGAGGACGCAGGTTTAAGTCGCCCCCTGCTGGCTGCTGGAGAGAACGCAGGTTTAAGTCGCCCCCTGCTGACCGCTAGAGAGGACGCAGGTTTAAGTCGCCCCCTGCTGGCTGCTAGAGAGGACGCAGGTTTAAGTCGCCCCCTGCTGGCTGCTGGAGAGGACGCAGGTTTAAGTCGCCCCCTGCTGGCTGCTAGAGAGGACGCAGGTTTAAGTCGCCCCCTGCTGGCTGCTGGAGAGGACGCAGGTTTAAGTCGCCCCCTGCTGGCTGCTAGAGAGGACGCAGGTTTAAGGTGCTTCACTTTCAGACCCGGAGGTTCCTGCTTGGTTTAAACCATACACATTACATTACATTTCTTCATGTGGCCGACGCTTTTATCCCAAGAAACTTACATTTGAGGAACAAGCATCAACACAGAGATCTACAAGCAACAATAGATACAAGTAAGAGCTGTTGGCTCGTACAGCATCAGTGGGGTAAATACCTGGAGGAAGAAGTAAGAGTTAATGACTAGGAAGAAGAGCACAGGAAGTGATGTCAGAGGTGTTATCAGAGGAAGTGTTCTCTGCAGAGTTTTCAGGAGCTTCTTGGAGTCAGAGAGGGACGCCCCTGCTCTGATGGCGTGCGGCAGCTCGTTCCACCATCGTGGGGTCACAGATGAGAACAGGGACTGAGGTCGCTTTGTGTGAAGGGATGGCAGAGCCAAGCGACGTTCGTTGGAGGAGCGCAGTGGCCCAGAAGGAACGTAGGCTTGGATTATTGAGTTTAGGTAGATGGTGCAGACCCAGGAGGAGCTCTGGATGCAGCATCAGGGACTTGAATTTGATTCTGGAGGCCCCGAGAGCCAGTGGAGGTCCCTGAGTGATGGAGGGACATGAGTCCTTTTGGGCTGATCAAAAATCAGATGCGCTGCTGCGTTCTGAACCATTTGTAAGGGTTTCACCGCACAAGCTGGGAGACCTGCTAGGAGGGCATTGCAATAGTCAAGGTGAGAGGTAACCATGGCCTGTACCAGAAGCTGGGTGGCGTACTGAGTGAGGTAGGGCTGATTTTCCTTATGTTGTATAGAGCAAAGCAGCACGACCGAGAGACAGTAGCAACATGAGAAGGAAAGCTGCACATCTATCCTGAAGTTTCTCACCACCCTGGTTGGAGTATTTGGTTGAGGAGCCAGTAGTTTGATGTTATGGTGGATAGATTGTTTGGCTGGAATGACCAAGAGTTCAGTCTTAGAGAGGTTTAGTTGAAGGTGGCGAGCCTTCATCCATGCAGATATGTTTGAGTGACAGTCTGTGATCTGCGCCATAAGTGCTGTTGTGACCACAGAAGAACTTCATAACAACAGTTGTTGAAGCTGAATAAATCAGTCTGATAACATTTGTGGGGATGTGATTGACTTAAGCTGCAGTCAGACGCTGAACGTTTCCCATGATGCTTTGGGATGATGCTCTGCCTCTGGTGATGCTTGTGTCTGAGATCACGTGCACGCTCCCTCAGGGGAGAACAGCAGGTAGAAGATGATTTCTCTCTGCCCTGCCAGCTGTTTGCTGCTGAGGCTCGCCAGTCAACTTCACAGCGATCACAGACTCTGATTTCACTTTGAATATTAATGATTGATTGTTTGACATGACAACCTGTACAAACATTAATAAAAGGAAAACAAAAAGTAAACTTAAATTAAATTAAACAAAAAGGTGTTCCGAATAAATTGAGCCTTGATCCAGGATAAAAAGATTAAATGTTGATATATATTCATAATGGTCCTGACACCAAATATCAAAAGTCACAGTAATTATTACTTATTATACAAAAAGCACAGTTTCACTAACATAAGAATAATGATCCCTATTTTCTCCATTAATAAAAAGAAAATGGATAAAGATTTTAAGTTTTTAAATGACTGCTACACCGAGAGGAAATGATTTAACAAGTAGCTGATATGTATTTTCAAACACATGTGAGAGCCAATCACAGAGCAGCCCCCCCCCCCCCCCCCCCCCGCCCATGTCACTTCCTGGCAGGTTGCCATGGCATCAGAGGCAAGGTGTCCCCGTTTCCTGCCCCGTGAGTGTGTGTGTGTGTGTGATATAAACGAGGGATTTGTTGTCGGCTGCAGAGAGACAGAGATTTGTCCTCAGGCTGCCTTCTCACACACAGCGTTGTTGTGTGTTGACTCAACATGAGTTTGACACAGTTTCTGCTGATGCTGGCTGCACACTAGAAGGTAATCGGGCCGATTTCGGGTATGATTCGCCCTCCCGACTATCACGAGGGTGTTCCCAATCTAAGGCTGGTTGGAACAGATGATCTGCCCAGATGATCCTGAAGTGTGAGGGCTTTACAGAGATAATCTTAATCCCAACTAGATCTGAGTCTCCTATATAGAACTATAACATAACTAAATATGACATGAATGTAACATGACTAAATATAACAAAACTGTAACATAACTAATTATTACAAAACAGCAACATAAATATCCATAACTAAATTTAACATAACTGTAATACAACTAAATAAAACTGTAACATAACTACACATAACTAATTATAAAACTGTAACATAAGTACACATAACTAATTATTATAAAACTGTAACATAACTACACATAACTAAATATAACAAAACTGTAACATAACTACACATAACTAATTATTACAAAACAGCAACATAAATACCCATAACTAAATATAACAAAACTGTAACATAACTAATTATTACAAAACAGCAACATAAATATCCATAACTAAATTTAACAAAACTGTAATACAACTAAATAAAACTGTAACATAACTACACATAACTAAATATAACAAAACTGTAATACAACTAAATAAAACTAACATAACTACACATAACTAATTATTACAAAACTGTAACATAACTACACATAACTAAATATAACAAAACTGTAACATAACTACACATAACTAAATATAACAAAACTGTAACATAACTACACATAACTAAATATAACAAAACTGTAACATAACTAATTATTACAAAACAGCAACATAAATATCCATAACTAAATTTAACAAAACTGTAATACAACTAAATAAAACTGTAACATAACTACACATAACTACATATAACAAAACTGTAATACAACTAAATAAAACTAACATAACTACACATAACTAATTATTACAAAACTGTAACATAACTACACATAACTAATTATTACAAAACAGCAACATAAATACCCAAAACTAAATATAACAAAACTGTAACATAACTACATATAACTAAATATAACAAAACTGTAACATAACTAATTATTACAAAACAGCAACATAAATATCCATAACTAAATTTAACATAACTGTAATACAACTAAATAAAACTGTAACATAACTACACATAACTACATATAACAAACTGTAACATAACTACACATAACTACATATAACAAAACTGTAATACAACTAAATAAAACTAACATAACTACACATAACTAATTATTACAAAACTGTAACATAACTACACATAACTAATTATTACAAAACTGTAACATAACTACACATAACTAATTATTACAAAACTGTAACATAACTACACATAACTAATTATAACATGACTGTAACATAACTACACATAACTACATATAACAAAACTGTAACATAACTACACATAACTAAATATAACAAAACTGTAACATAACTACACATAACTAAATATAACAAAACTGTAACATAACTACACATAACTACATATAACAAAACTGTAACATAACTACACATAACTAAATATAACAAAACTGTAACATAACTACACATAACTACATATAACAAAACTGTAACATAACTACACATAACTACATATAACAAAACTGTAACATAACTACACATAACTACATATAACAAAACTGTAACATAACTACACATAACTACATATAACAAAACTGTAACATAACTACACATAACTACATATAACAAAACTGTAACATAACTACACAACTACATATAACAAAACTGTAATACAACTAAATAAAACTAACATAACTACACATAACTAATTATTACAAAACTGTAACATAACTACACATAACTAATTATTACAAAACTGTAACATAACTACACATAACTAATTATTACAAAACTGTAACATAACTACACATAACTAATTATAACATGACTGTAACATAACTACACATAACTAAATATAACAAAACTGTAACATAACTACACATAACTAAATATAACAAAACTGTAACATAACTACACATAACTACATATAACAAAACTGTAACATAACTACACATAACTAAATATAACAAAACTGTAACATAACTACACATAACTACATATAACAAAACTGTAACATAACTACACATAACTACATATAACAAAACTGTAACATAACTACACATAACTACATATAACAAAACTGTAACATAACTACACATAACTACATATAACAAAACTGTAACATAACTACACATAACTAAATATAACAAAACTGTAACATAACTACACATAACTACATATAACAAAACTGTAACATAACTACACATAACTAAATATAACAAAACTGTAACATAACTACACATAACTAAATATAACAAAACTGTAACATAACTACACATAACTAATTATAACATGACTGTAACATAACTACACATAACTACATATAACAAAACAGCAACATAAATACCCATAACTAAATATAACAAAACTGTAACATAACTAATTATTACAAAACAGCAACATAAATATCCATAACTAAATTTAACAAAACTGTAATACAACTAAATAAAACTGTAACATAACTACACATAACTAATTATAACAAAACTGTAACATAACTACACATAACTAAATATAACAAAACTGTAACATAACTACACATAACTACATATAACAAAACTGTAATACAACTAAATAAAACTAACATAACTACACATAACTAATTATAACATGACTGTAACATAACTACACATAACTAAATATAACAAAACTGTAACATAACTACACATAACTAATTATAACAAAACTGTAACATAACTAATTATTACAAAACAGCAACATAAATATCCATAACTAAATTTAACAAAACTGTAATACAACTAAATAAAACTGTAACATAACTACACATAACTACACATAACTACACATAACTACACATAACTACATATAACAAAACTGTAACATAACTACACATAACTAAATATAACAAAACTGTAACATAACTACACATAACTACATATAACAAAACTGTAATACAACTAAATAAAACTAACATAACTACACATAACTAAATATAACAAAACTGTAACATAACTACACATAACTAAATATAACAAAACTGTAACATAACTACACATAACTAATTATAACATGACTGTAACATAACTACACATAACTAATTATAACATGACTGTAACATAACTACACATAACTAAATATAACAAAACTGTAACATAACTACACATAACTACATATAACAAAACTGTAACATAACTACACATAACTACATATAACAAAACTGTAACATAACTACACATAACTACATATAACAAAACTGTAACATAACTACACATAACTAAATATAACAAAACTGTAACATAACTACACATAACTAAATATAACAAAACTGTAACATAACTACACATAACTAAATATAACAAAACTGTAACATAACTACACATAACTAAATATAACAAAACTGTAACATAACTACACATAACTAAATATAACAAAACTGTAACATAACTAAATATAACAAAACTGTAACAAAACTACACATAACTAAATATAACAAAACTGTAACATAACTACACATAACTACATATAACAAAACTGTAACATAACTACACATAACTAAATATAACAAAACTGTAACATAACTACATATAACAAAACTGTAACATAACTACACATAACTAAATATAACAAAACTGTAACATAACTACACATAACTACATATAACAAAACTGTAACATAACTACACATAACTAAATATAACAAAACTGTAACATAACTACACATAACTAAATATAACAAAACTGTAACATAACTAAATATAACAAACTGTAACATAACTACACATAACTAAATATAACAAAACTGTAACATAACTAAATATAACAAAACTGTAACATAACTACACATAACTACATATAACAAAACTGTAACATAACTACACATAACTAAATATAACAAAACTGTAACATAACTACACATAACTAAATATAACAAAACTGTAACATAACTACACATAACTAAATATAACAAAACTGTAACATAACTACACATAACTACATATAACAAAACTGTAACATAACTACACATAACTAAATATAACAAAACTGTAACATAACTACACATAACTACATATAACAAAACTGTAATACAACTAAATAAAACTAACATAACTACACATAACTAATTATTACAAAACTGTAACATAACTACACATAACTATAACAAAACTGTAACATAACTACACATAACTAAATATAACAAAACTGTAACATAACTACACATAACTACATATAACAAAACTGTAATACAACTAAATAAAACTAACATAACTACACATAACTAATTATTACAAAACTGTAACATAACTACACATAACTAATTATTACAAAACTGTAACATAACTACACATAGGATTGCTGTAGCATGACTTAACATAACTAAATTTAACAACACTTTAACATAACTAAAGATAACTAAAATCAGAATTAAAATCAGAAGGAGCTTTATTGCCAAGTAGTGTTTTACACATACGAGGAATTTGCTGCGGTGATGAGGTGCTACACGAAGACAAACATACAGTCGACATAAATAACTGTAGAAATATATAAATATGGA
The DNA here is from genome assembly GCF_014851395.1 of Micropterus salmoides. Classification (NCBI taxonomy): domain Eukaryota; kingdom Metazoa; phylum Chordata; class Actinopteri; order Centrarchiformes; family Centrarchidae; genus Micropterus; species Micropterus salmoides. The sequence goes on along the minus strand of NW_024040707.1, from coordinate 634,440 downwards.
ATAGAAGAACAACGTTGCAGATATACATGTGCATTATTCTGGGTCTGTGCCGTGCAGAAGTAACGCAACGTTAGAGAATATTGTGTACATATAAATATATAACTGACAACATAAAAATATACAACAAAAAAGATCAGCAAATATGTGCAACGTGCCAGGTCTGTGCACGACACGAGATAAAACAGTATTTACGTGTGCAGAGACATTTGTATCATTTGCAAGGGGTGGAGTGTCAGTGGAGTCAGCTGCAATCTTTCCTGCTCGCCTCAGAGTCCTGGAGGCGTACAGGTCCAGAAGAGAAGGAAGATTGCAGCCAATCACCTTCACCTGCAGCCTGCCCTTGTCCCTGGCAGTGGCAGCAGCGTACCAGATGGTGATGGAGGAGGTGAGGATGGACTCAATGATGGCGGTGTAGAAGTGCACCATCATTGTCTTTGACAGGCTGAACTTCTTCAGCTGCAGCAGGAAGTACATCCTCTGCTGGGCCTTCTTGGTGAGGGAGGTGATGTTCAGCTCCCACTTGAGGTCCTGGGAGATGATGGTGCCCAGGAAGCAGAGGGGGTCCACAGTGGTGAATGGGGAGTCGCACAGGATGATGGGGGAGGGTGGGGCTGGGCTCTTCCTGAAGTCCACGACCATCTCCACTGTCTTCTGAGCGTTGAGCTCCAGACTGTTTCTGGTTGCACCAGGTCACCAGATGGTCGATCTCCCACCTGTAGGCGGACTCATCCCCATGTTGGTGTACAGGGAGAAGAGAAGGGGGAAAGAACGCAGCCCTGAGGGGAACCGGTGCTGATGGTCCCTGAACGTGCTGCTTCCTGTCCGTCAGGAAGTCAGTGATCCACCTGCAGGTGGAGTCAGGCACGTTCAGCTGGGAGAGCTTGTCCTGCAGCAGGGCCGGGATGATGGTGTTGAAAACAGAGCTGAAATCCACAAACAGGTCCTGGCGTAGGTTCCTGGGGAGTCCAGGTGCTGGAGCATGTAGTGAAGGGCCATGTTTACTGCATCATCTACAGACCTGTTGGCTCTGTAGGCGAACTGCAGGGGGTCCAGGAGAGGGTCTGTAATGGATTTTAGGTGGGACAACAGAAGACGGTCAAAGGACTTCATGACCACAGAGGTCAGGGCGACGGGTCTGTAGACGTTTAGTCCAGTGGTCTTTGGTTTCAGCACAGTGCTTCAGGGTGGATGGGGAGACAGAGTCCGGCCCAGCTGCTTTGCAGGGTTTCTGCCTCCTGAAAAGACCGTTGACTTCCCTCTCTGTGATGGAGAGAGGAGGAGAGGGGGTGGAGCTGGCCAGCTCTGAGTAGGGAGGAGAGAAGTGAGCTGAGCAGAGGAGTCACAGGGGATGGTGTCCGATTGACTCTCAAAGCGGCAGTAGAACTGGTTCAGCTCATTTGCCAGGTGAGAATCGTTTATGGAGTGGAGGACTTTGGGTTTATAGTTTGTGATCTGTCCGAACGCCCTCCGACAGAAGTGGCGTTGTTTGCAGAGAACTGGTTCTTTAGTCTCTCTGCGTACAGTCGTTTAGCTTCTCGCACCTCCCTGCTAAACCTGAACTTTAACGCCCTGCACCCGGCTGTGTCACCACTCCTAAACGCCTCCTCCTTTTCCAACCTTAGCTGTCTGAGTTTAGCTGTAAACCAGGGTTTGTCACTGTTATAACTCACCCTGGTGTGTGTTGGAATACATGTGTCCTCACAGAAGCTGATATAGGACGTCACAGCCTCTGTAAACTCATCCACATTCCTGAAGATCCTCGATAGCTTCACTAGTCCACTTCTTTGATGTCCTCACTACAGGTTTACAGAGCTTTAGGCCCCGTCCATTCTACTCCGTTTTAGTTTACCAACGGAGAATTAAAACGAATACGATCTCCGTCCGCACCAGCGTTTTAGCTTTGGAGTTGATCTCCGTTTACATTAAAATGACTGAAAATGCACAGTAGGGCCTGTTTAGGTACACCGGGTGTGCGCGTGCAGGTGTAAACATGAAGCAGGTGGTCTATTCCGTAGTTACAGAAGATTTGGCGAAAGAATGAATAAATAAATACAGAGAAATTATCAGACCCGTTTCTTTATTATTTTGCATGCACCAAAAACGAGCTGGGACTGTTGCTGAATCTAACTCGGGAGTGTGGCGGCAGAAAACGGACTGGGAGTCATCACAAAGGAAACGGCGACATGCACAGTACGATTTTAGGTTATTTGCACGGTACATAATATTATAATAAAAATACGATGTCAAAAACCCGGTCAGCAGCATCGTGTTTCTACTTTGCAAGACCCAATCAGAGAGCCGAGCGTGAGCGGCTGCATCATCGTTTCTAAAGTCCTCCGTTTTGGCCCGTCTTCACTAAAACACCCTCCGGAGTTTTGAAATGCAAAACGGGGTCGGCAGCGTTTCCAAACTTCTGCGTTTTAGGTCTTCGTTTTCGTCGTTTCATTCTGGACGAGAGGTGCAAACGTAGCAAAAGGTCTCCGTTTTAATTCGAAAACACAGTAGTGTGGATGGGGCCTTAGTTTTTACCTGTAAGCAAGGATCAGATGGACCATCACGTGATCAGAGTGTCCCAGTGGAGCGCGTGTGACGGCGTGATAGGCCCTGCTAACTGTGGTGTAGCAGTGATCCAAAGTGTTCCCCTCTCTGGTTGGACACGTTAAAAACTGTATTTGGGGAGTCCATGGCTGAGGTTTCCTTTGTTAAAGTCATAGAGAACAATAAGAAGGGAGTCCAGGTTTGTCTGCTCCACACAGTATCCGCTGTGCGCCGTGCACGTTGGCGTGCGGCGAGATGTAAACACCGACCGAGTGAATGAAGCAAACTCACGTTGGGAGTAAAACGGTTTACAGTTAATAAGAAATTCCAGATCAGGAGAACAGAGCTGCTGAATCACTGTCACGTCGCTACACCAGCCATTGTTCATATAAAAACAGACACCTCCACCTTTTGTTTCGCCGGAGAGTTGGCCGGCGAAGACGCACAAGTGACCCGGCTCTTTTTCCTCTCCTGCGGCGCTTCACAGTGCGAACGACAGCGAGCGAGCCCTTCACTGAAATGTCCAATAATTCCACTGATGACGCGAGAATAGTGGGAATTAAATCCGCTGGAGTTGTTCCCCTGATGTTCATGAGCTCCTCTCTGGTGAAAGAGCTCCGGGAATCTCAGCCGAAAACTGAATTAACACACAAAAACAAAACACAACAAAGCGCACCGAGGCAGCTATACCCAGCGCCATCTTACTCACTAAGTACACTATATAACAGATCTATAAAATGACTAGATAGGATATTACTGTAACATAACTAAAGATAACATTACTTTAACATAAGTAACTGGTGTAGAGACATCACCTCCATCATGAGGTGTGAAACGTGAGAACAAAATCCTGCTGATTCGTCTGAAATTGATCCAGAATCCCGAAGTGAACTGATGAACTTGGAAAAGCAGATTCCTAAAGCCAGAAGTGGTCTCTGCATTGCTTCTCTTCTCGTCTCTGAGATTTGAACCAGGTACGAGGTTAATGACATCACTTCCTATGTGTTTCCCTCCAGCTGTCGATGTGACTCGCCTCCCTCTGACCTTCTGGAGGAAGTCTCCGTTCATCCAACACTTCCTCTCTTCTCCGCCACCAGTGCGCCATGGGATTTGCAGACCTTGTCATCCCCCTCCTCTCCCTGGTGACATCATCGGTGTGTGCTGGAGTGGGCGGGGCCAGTCAAGGTAAAGAACAGTTGTTCGTTGGATCTACGGCAGATGGACACATGATGGGTGGTCCGTGAAGATCAATGTGTTTTTAAATAGAGGTCTGGTTGTGTGTCCTGTAGGCGGCGCTGTGCTGTGTCCTCTGCAGTGCGTGTGTGAGACGAGGCCCTGGTACACCCCGCAGTCTGTGTATCACCAGGCCAGGACGGTGGACTGTAATGAACTCCATCTGCAGAGAATACCAGCCAACGTTTCATCGGACACACAGGTAACTGTAACGCTCAGTAAAATAGTATCACTCTGTCTCATCCATTATCTACACCTGCTTATCCATGTAGGGCCGCGGAGGGCTGGAGCCAGTCCCAGCTGACATTGGGCGAGAGGCGGGGTCACACTGGACGGGTCACACTAGATTAAACCTGGGTTATTTTCTAGGAAGACAAACTTCAGCTGACATCAGGTGTAGTGTCAGAGGTTTTAGACAAATCCCAGCCGTAATTGTGACTTGAACGTTGATGTAAACAATACTTACAAGTCAAAAACTGGTCATTACCGGAGCTCCCATATTACTTGAACCTAGAGCTGCTTGTGACTGACCGTATAGGAGGGATCTGAAACTGTAAAACTGAGGAGGACGTGTTCCCGCCTCTCCAGTGGAAATTAAACCCTTGGCTGTGGGTTCTAGCAACAGTCGCTGTGCGAGAACCTGGCTTTGAATTTCGACCCCGGTCGTCTTGTCCTGGTCTCAAAACTCTAAATCAGCTGTCAGTGGACGAGTCTCACAGTGAGATCTGGGACAGCTGTTTGGACTGACCGCCAACGATTTTCCCACCTTTGTCTCACACGGTTAACTTTAATCTGAAACAGGAGCAGCATGATGTGATTATATACAACCTAAAAGAGTGAGGATTGGATTTAACACGTTTATTTCTAAATGGTTTGTTTGTTATGGAACGATGTTCGTGGCTAAAGAGTCACCAGCTGGTTGTGTTGACGTGCTTCAGGTGCTGCTGCTGCAGAGTAACAACATCTCCTCCATCACGACCGAACTGCAGCGTCTGACCAACCTGACAGAACTGGACCTGTCACAGAACCACTTCACACAGGTAACGCACACGTTTTCTTCTTCTGTTTGTTTCTTCACAGAGGTTGATGTGGCGCCGCCCTGCGCTCCTTTGTCTCAGAAAGTACAGAACTTCCTGAATTGGAATCCTGAAAATGATGAGAAGGAAGAGGGTAGTCGGGGAATCTTATCTCAGGGCATATAAGCCCCGCCCTCGCTGCTGTAGAGCAGAGCGGCTCGCGCTGTACTCTAGTTTATTCACATTTTAAGAATTTGAACATGTCACCAAATGCGACGCTGCACTCCCGTGAGTCCGCAGCAACACACCCGCCAAGTGTGAGGTCGTCGTCAAAATACAATCAGACGCACACACAGATTTCTGCCTGCATCAGGGAGATGGATTATATTTATATAGTGCCTCATCTTGATACTCGAAGTTTGTCAGAGAGACACTCGCCTCGACCACCGCCAGGTTGTAGCACCCACCACACCAGCTGGAGAGGAAACACACTGGCGGTTAATGAGGTGGCCAGATGGAGAAAGCCAGGACTCTGGGGAACCCCTACTCTTTGCAGTAAGTGCCGTGGGATCTCGGTCTAACACCCACCAGCACCACTTCCAGCAGGAACCTAATTTTCCCAGGCGGTCTGCCTCCAGGTACCAGATGAGCCCAAACCTGCTTAGCTCCATTCAGCTGAAACAGGGTACATGTTGGTGCAGCTGCTGGCTGTTGTATTGGAAATTTTCCTTTAGTGAGTCTTCTCAAATAAAGAATTCAATCCAGACGTCCTTTAAATGTTTTATTCTTTGCAAAGGGTCAGACAGACCTACAGGTGCAGCCAGTCTGCCAGTGAAGAAACAGTAGGAACCAGCTGCCCTGAGATGAAGTCCTATCTCACCCAGCTGCAGCATAATACACTTATCAAACACCACACAGTGAAACATAAACCTAGAAGAATGCAGCATAAAAGGTAAAACAGTAAACCCTGCAAAATATAAAATTTCCATCACGCTGTTGAACAGTTGGTCACATGACGGCTCCCTGCTGTCTGAACTAATCAGACTCGACTCAGCTGACATTTAACCCCCCTGTCCTAATACTTTTGGGAGGGGCTCTTTTCATTCTGTGGTCTTTGTTAGGGGAAATCTTAATGCTACACGTTTAGACATAAAGAAACGCTTCTCCCAGTTTGGTGTGGAAGAACTGGACCGGCCCGCTCAGAGCTCTGACCTCAACCCCTTTGTCCTTGGTGTCCCGGTGCGTTTGTCCATATAGTGTGTCAACAGAGAGCACCTGTCAGCGGACTCACCTGGAGGTGGTTCAACAGCATGTCCCGTTTTTGTTCAGTCATTGTTCACTTTAAATATAACCTCCTTTTAATGAATTTGAAGAACATATTATTGGCTGTATTATTTAACTTCAACCTGATATTATATTATAATATTAAATCTAAACGTTAACCGGTCTGTGTGCTACACTGTGTTTGGGAAGCAGCGCTCCAGCCTGCAGTGATATTTAGTCTGTTTCTCCCTCTCTCTCTGTCCAGGTGAGCTCTATGGGTCTCTCCACTCTGGGCCGCCTGGTGACTCTGTACCTGGAGGAGAACCGGATCGAGGAGCTGGAGGACTTTAGTCTGAGGAACCTGTCCAGTCTGGAGGAGCTCTACATCAACCACAACCACATCTCCTCCATCGGACCCAAGGCCTTTGCTGGGCTCACCAACCTGCTGCGGTAACTAAGTACCACATCTTCTTTTCAGCTCTGTTTTAAAGTGCAACCTTAACAAACTCCAGGTAGTCATTGAAGGACCTCCTGGACCACTCACAGGGCCCCAAGAACTTCCTCTCTGACCAAAAGGATTACTGTAACAGTCTCTTGAATGATTACTAGAACCTCCTCAGCGAGCACAACAGAAACGGTAATTTGGGGTTCAGTATCTTCTTCGACTTGCGGTCTGGGGGAGCAGGTCTCCGATTAGTGGGAAACCTGCATTCCTTCAACTCACCTCAACTTTATTAAGGTTTCCTTCGATACATCACGTCTGTATCTCAGTACAACCGGCTTAAAAACTAAATGTGATCACAATTTATCACTGTGAGGTAATTAAATAAGATTTTTGTCTTCTGTTTCATTTTTACCCATGGTTCCTCACGGGTCAGTGAATATGTAATGATTAGTCGATCCTGATTAGTAATCCCGTCCTCTGCTCGGTCCTGTAGGCTCCACCTGAACTCCAACCGGCTGGTGGCCATCGACAGTCGCTGGTTTGAGTCTCTGCCGTCCCTGGAGATCCTGATGATCGGGGAGAACCCAATCCTGGGTCTGGAGGAGAAGAACTTCCTGCCTCTGTCCCGTCTCCACAGCCTGGTGCTGGCCGGGATGGGACTGGCCTCCGTCCCCTCCGCCGCCTTCCTGGGCCTCGACTACCTGGAGAGCCTCTCCTTCTACGACAACCGGCTCAGGTGTGTCGGCGCGGTCGCTGGTTCACTTCCCCTTTCTGTAACATCCTCTCACTCTGGCTGATGTAACTGTTGTTCTCCTGGCAGGTCTGTTCCTCGGGACGCTCTGAGCATGCTCCCTAACCTGAAGTTCCTGGACCTGAACAAGAACCCAATCGGCCGAGTCCAGCAGGGAGATTTCCAGAACCTTCAGCACCTGGAAGAGCTCAGGTCAGTCTGCAACTGCAAAAAGTAGGGATCAAGTGGTTTTGATCCGAGTCCTTAAACATTGGGTGTCTCAGATACAGAGGACGATCAGACGCTTATATTTCCCTAAATGTTCATTATGTATATGACACGTTGAACAGCTGCAGATACTAAATCTGGCCTGACCCGTCCCCCACGGAGGAAACTCATTCAGCACAACCACATTCTTATTTTTTTAGTCACTACCCAAAGCTCATGACTACATGTGAGGGCTGGAACGTAGATCCACTGCTAAATCAAAAGCTTTGCCTTTCGGCTCAGCTCCCTCTGAACCATAACGGACGCCGCACCAATCCAACCGTCCATCCCGCTTCACCGTCACTTGTGAAGATGCTGAGATACTCCTTTACTTGGGGCAGCAACTCACTCGCAACTCGGAGCGAGCAATCCACTGTTTTCCGGCAGAGAACCCTGACCTCAGACCTAATCCCAACCGCTTCACAGTCGGCGGCAAACCGCCCCAGTGCACGCCGAAAGTCACGGTCCAAGACAGCCAACAGAACCGCATCATCTGCAAAAGGCAGAGAAAGTTCCCAAACCGGACACTCTCCTCACCTCGGCTGACCTTCAGATCCTGTCCAAGAAAATCCCAAACAGGATCGGAGACTAAGGACAACCTTGGTAGAGTTACTGAAAACAGGTTTGACCTTGTGCTGAGAATACAGACACTTCAGTTATACCAGGACCGGATGGCCCGTAGCAACAGCTCCGGTACCCTATACTGCTGCAGGACCCCACACAGGATTCCCCCCAGGTGTATTTGGTGGTAAACCGTCTCCAAGTCCTCAATGCACATATGGACTGAATGTTCCCACGATGTTCCAGGGCCAGCACAGAATCCACATTGCTCCTCCAGAATCTGCGGTTCAACAGTCGGTCGGAGTCTCTTTTCCAGCAACCTGGAACAAACTGTGAAGCCCACCCTCCGGTTGCCCTTTTTGAAAATAGGAACCACCACCCCAGTCTGCCACTTCATAGGGACTGTCCCCGACCTCCACACGACACTGAAGAAGCACGTAAGCTGAGACGGCCCAATAACGTCCAGAGCCTTTAGCATCTCAGGGCGGATCTCATCCACACCTGGCGCCTTACCACGAGGAGCTTCTTGACTCTTTCATGAACTACTTGACCCAAATACTCAAGGTCATTAAGTGTTCAGTACAAACAGAAATATCTTACTCTAAGTTCAAGTGCTGTCATTTGCTGGAACTGCGGTAAACTGAAAGTAGTTTACCGCATAAATAAGCTGTTTTCAAACCAATGAACGTAGTTCTGGAAGAGTCTTTTAAACTCATAGACTGCTGGTGATTTTCTTCAGAAACGTCAGACTCTGTTACATTTATGTTGTCCTGATGCAGACTCTGGATTGAAAGATATTACCAGAGTCAGAACTGAAAACGGGACCTCCATATGATATGCTGTTAAAACAAACATGATTTTATAGTTATAAGATGTTTCCATGTAAAGGCAAACACCTGACCAGTGATCAGAGTGGAACAGCGCCACCTGCTGGACTCACTTCTCCTTAGCTAAGGAATTTACTTAAGGCTGCTGCACAGAATCGGCGTGCGACCTCTGACAAATATAGCGATTATAAGTCACTTTGGATAAAAGCGTCAGCTAAATGAGTAAATGTAAATGCAGGCTACAGATACAAACTCATCATTTAGCGTATCCACTGGGTTCTCCCGGTCGCGGAACACTCTTCTCAGGATACGAAAAATTTCTTCATCTGTCGCCATCAACTCCACCGTGTTGCGGTTAAGATAAAGCCAGAGGTCCCTTAAATTCTCTCCCTTAGTTTGGTTGCTGAGGTCTTTTGTGCAACAGCTTCCTTAAGTAGAAGACCAAGATAAGGGGAAAAATACTTAAGAGAACATGTTAATGAATCCTTAAGGAGAAGATATGAGGGTGTTTTGTGCAACTGAATGTATTTTAAGGAAAACTCAACTCAGACTTTAAGGAAAATCTTAACTCAAGGTTTTCTGTGCGACTATTTATGTTAACAAATATTTATATTTTAGTGTTCAGAAGCTTCAGGTTGTTCTTGTAATAATAAATGTTCTTTTGTTTTGGTTCAGTCTGAACAACATGGAGGAGCTGCTGATGGTGGAGCGAGCTGCTTTCCAAAACCTTCCAGAAATCGCCAAACTGGAGCTCTGCAACAACCCCCGACTGTCCTACATCGACCCGCAGGCCTTCAGGTGTGTTTCTACAGTCTGTCTGGCACATGAACAAACAGTACGACGACGATGATGAAGGTCTAAATTCTGCCTGTTTCTGTCCCCCCCTCTCCCCCCCCCCCCCCCCCCCAGTGACCTGTCCTCCCTCCGGACTCTCCTCCTCCACAGTAACCAGCTCAGCCTCCTCTCTGGAGACCTCCTCTCCTCCCTGCCCTCCCTGGAGGAGGTGTCTCTTCACTCCAACCCCCTGCGGTGTGACTGTCTCTCCTCCTGGGGGCCTCACCTCGGCAACCAATCACATCTCAAGATGCTGGAGTCCTCCATCACCCTTTGCTCCACCCCGCATCACCTGATCGGTCGGGAGCTGCAGGAAGTGGTGGCGGTCGCATGGGGCGGGCCCGGCGGGGGCGGGGCCAACAGCTGCCTGCCTCACATCTCTCCTCACGCCTTCCCACCTGCCATGAACGTCAGCGCCGGGCAGCCAATCACACTGGAGTGCTGGGCGGACGCTGACCCCGCCCCCCAGTTCTACTGGGTGACGCCCACTGGAGACAAGGTGGGTGGGGTCACGAGTGTGTGTGTGTGTGTGTGCTACAGGTAGATGTGCAGGTACACATTCAATCTCAGAACGTTTTGCAGCGGTTTGTTTCCGCATTTAACGATTTATTTCCTTTTGAAGTAAGTTTTTTCTTGTTAGGTGGGCGTGGCCGAGGTGTTATCCAATCAGCAGCGACGTTCATACAAGTGCACAACACAACTGTTTCCATTTAAAGAAATGTTGTGCTACGTTTTGTCAGGCTGAACTTGGCCCAGGTGATGTGGTCGGTTCCCTGTTGGTGTGTTTGAGGAAACTTCGACGTTTGAGAGTCAGTTGTTGAGCAGAAACATTTGCACACATGCAGGGACGGACTGGCTTAATAGTTCAGACTCAGGCCACCCCGTTCACACAAACCACCAGAACGCTAATTTTGCAGCCCGACAGTTCAGACCAAACGCAAATTTAATCGTCGCTTCTCTTGCGTGAGTTTCATCGCTGGACTGCTCGCCGAGTGTTCACACACAATGTGATGATGCAATTAAAGCAAACCCGCCATTACTACAGCGATATGAACCCAAAGTAAACATGTTGCAGTGCTGTTAAACAGCAATTAACGGATCAAACTGATGCTGAAATAACGACAACATGATGCTGTTTTATTGAACATATGAAGTGATGCTTTGTCAGGTCTGTCAGCAGGTCAGCAGCTTCTAAAATGTTTGTTTTCTGAATGGAGTTTGGTTCGATCAGGGCTATGCTACACTAACCTGTTCACAGTAAAGTACAACGACAGCTGGAATAAACAGTTACAGACACATGTTTTCTGAACTCACCAGGTAGTTCAACCTCCTCGCTTCCTTTTCTCCAACTAATGTCCAGTTTTGATTAATAGTATCACAGAGCTCTGCGTGTTCACCGACACTAATGACAACAGTGGAGGTTGCTGCTGCTGAGAAGCAACTAGTGAAGATACATCAATGTTTTAATCCCAAAAATTATATAATAATCTTTTAATATTTTATTGAATAAAAACAGTTAACTTTGATCTGTTATCAGAATCTGGTGTTTATTAGTCCAAAGCTCCGGCCGGCCCAACAGGAAATTGCGCGTCTTTGCGTGTAATAAGAAACATTTCGGACTGACCAACAAGTAGCCAAGTATGTGAAGTTTTTAAGGTGGCTCACTAGAAATACACCAATCATAGCACTCACTCACTCACTCTCTCACACACTCACTCACTCACTCTCACACTCACTCTCTCTCTCACTCACTCTCTCTCTCACTCACTCTCTCACACTCACTCTCTCTCTCACTCACTCACTCACTCACTCTCTCACACTCACTCACTCACTCTCTCACACTCACTCACTCACTCTCTCACACACTCACTCACTCACTCTCTCACACACTCACTCACTCACACACTCTCACTCACTCACTCTCTCACACACTCACTCACTCACTCTCACACTCACTCTCTCTCTCACTCACTCACTCACTCACTCACTCACTCACTCACTCACTCTCTCACTCTCACTCACTCACTCTCTCACACTCACTCACTCACTCACTCTCTCACACTCACTCACTCACTCACTCTCACACTCACTCTCTCACTCACTCTCACACACTCACTCACTCACACTCACTCACTCATTCTCTCTCACACTCTCTCTCACTCACTCACTCTCTCACACTCACTCTCACGCACTCTCTCACACTCACTCTCTCACACACTCACTCTCTCTCACTCACTCACTCATTCTCACTCTCTCTCTCACTCACTCACTCATTCTCACTCTCTCTCACACTCACTCTCTCACTCACTCACTCTCTCTCACTCACTCACTCATTCTCACTCTCTCACTCACTCATTCTCACTCTCTCTCACACTCACTCTCTCACTCACTCACTCACTCATTCTCACTCTCTCTCACACTCACTCACTCACTCACTCATACTCACTCTCTCTCACACTCACTCTCTCTCACACTCACTCTCTCTCACTCACTCACTCATTCTCACTCTCTCACTCACTCACTCACTCTCTCTCACTCACTCACTCATTCTCACTCTCTCTCACACTCACTCTCTCACTCACTCACTCTCTCTCACTCACTCACTCACTCATTCTCACTCTCTCACTCACTCATTCTCACTCTCTCTCACACTCACTCTCTCACTCACTCACTCACTCATTCTCACTCTCTCTCACACTCACTCACTCACTCACTCATACTCACTCTCTCTCACACTCACTCATTCTCACTCTCTCACTCACTCACTCTCTCTCACACTCACTCATTCTCACTCTCTCACTCACTCACTCTCTCTCACTCACTCACTCATTCTCACTCTCTCTCACTCACTCACTCACTCATTCTCACTCTCTCTCACACTCACTCTCTCACTCACTCATTCTCACTCTCTCTCACACTCACTCTCTCACTCACTCATTCTCACTCTCTCTCACACTCACTCACTCACTCATTCTCACTCACACTCACTCTCTCACACTCACTCTCTCACTCACTCATTCTCACTCTCTCACTCACTCACTCACTCACTCATTCTCACTCTCTCTCACACTCACTCACTCACTCATTCTCACTCTCTCTCACACTCACTCACTCACTCATTCTCACTCTCTCTCACACTCACTCTCTCACACTCACTCTCTCACTCACTCTCTCTCACACTCACTCTCTCACACTCACTCTCTCACTCACTCACTCTCTCTCACTCACTCACTCATTCTCACTCTCTCTCACTCACTCACTCACTCATTCTCACTCTCTCTCACACTCACTCTCTCACTCACTCACTCACTCATTCTCACTCTCTCTCACACTCACTCACTCACTCACTCATTCTCACTCTCTCTCACACTCACTCACTCACTCACTCATTCTCACTCTCTCTCACTCACTCACTCATACTCACTCTCTCTCACACTCACTCTCTCTCACACTCACTCATTCTCACTCTCTCACTCACTCACTCTCTCTCACTCACTCACTCATTCTCTCACTCACTCACTCATTCTCTCACTCACTCACACTCACTCTCTCTCACACTCACACTCACTCTCTCTCACACTCACTCTCTCTCACACTCACTCACTCACTCATTCTCACTCTCTCTCACACTCACTCTCTCACTCATTCTCACTCTCTCTCACACTCACTCTCTCACACTCACTCTCTCACTCACTCATTCTCACTCTCTCACTCACTCACTCTCTCTCACTCACTCACTCATTCTCACTCTCTCTCACTCACTCACTCATTCTCACTCTCTCTCACACTCACTCTCTCTCACACTCACTCACTCACTCATTCTCACTCTCTCTCACACTCACTCACTCACTCATTCTCACTCTCTCTCACACTCACTCACTCACTCATTCTCACTCTCTCTCACACTCACTCTCTCACACTCACTCTCTCACTCACTCATTCTCACTCTCTCTCACACTCACTCTCTCACACTCACTCTCTCACTCACTCATTCTCACTCTCTCTCACACTCACTCTCTCACACTCACTCTCTCACTCACTCATTCTCACTCTCTCTCACACTCTCAATTTCTCACTCTCTCACTCTCACTTTCTCACACACTCACTTTCTCACACACTCACTCTCTCACACACTTACAGTTTAAACTTAAAACGCTTAAAACTGTGAAGATGTTGGTGAGACAATTCTGGGTTTTGGGCGTGTTAAATATTTTGGCGCCCTCTAGTGGAAGAATATCCCAGAGCTGCTCGGTGAAGCTCGGACCGATCGTCTGAGCCGACGCGACAAGTTTGGTTACAATAGCTGAAGCAGGGCGTCCGCGGGGTCTTAAGAAGTCTTAATTTAATGTGAAAATCCTATTTGTCCCAAAGTGTGTTTGCTGAAGTGCAGGTGAACGGATTTATTTATAACGCCGGGCAGGCGGAGAGGAGCGACTTCGTCTCTGGAACGTTAGTCGCGGGAATCGACCGATTTACCAGAACAACCGACCGTACGCAGGAAATCTGAAAACTGTTGATTTAATCGGTTCCAGCTCAAAGTATTTTAAGAAGTCTTAAAATATGTTGAATTTGACTTCAGGATTCCCGCGTGTACCCTGGTAAGCCGATTTAGATTTACGGGCATTTATGTAAAATTGTACGTAAAGACACAAAAGTAAAAATTATGATTAACGACTAAAAGTTCTTTTGATAACTTTTGATCAGCGACATCAAAACCAGCAAAGCCAATAACAAGATATATAATAACACATGTTTGCTTACTTAAATATTATTATGTGCACATTACATAAAATAATGCTTTTATATGTGTGTAGTTCAGTGTAGTTAGATTTTCTAAATAATTTTATTTCCTTCTTTCTAAATATGTTCTGTATTTGTCTTCTGGGTCATCTTGTTCATCATGTTGGCTCGTCCTTCAGAGGGAACACTGATGAGGTCGCTCCTTTTTCTGTGTTTCCTTCCTGGTCAGGTGAGCTCAGAGGCGGTGGCTGCACCAATCATATCAGGGGAGGGGCGTGGCCTAATCAGGAAGAAGAAGAAGCATCGCGTGTCGGAACCCGGAGCGTTGGTGATCGAACACGCGGAGCCGTCAGACGCAGGTGAGTCAGAATGGATGTTCACATCCTGCCTGCAGGGGGTGCGTCCCATTTCCCTCATGTGATCACTCACGGGAAACACATTCAGCCAATCGCGTGGCTCCACTGACGTCAGTTTCAGATGTCGTGGCGGCGGCGAGGAGCAGGTGTGTGAGCGAGATCAGGTCTCCACGTGTCCTCCAGAGTCCTGCGTTAAAGGCCCCAGGTGTGATCTGCAGTACTGCTGGACCTGTTAGGAAACTGCCGCCTGTGTCCAGAACCTCAGTTAGCTTAGCATCAGCTCAAGGTGGGAGGAGCTCAAGGTGGGAGGAGCTCAAGGTGGGAGGAGCTCACGGCGTCCCGCCCCGGCGCTCTGCCTAGCGCCGTAAATGAAGGGGTGTGGTGAAAGCTCGTGCAGGTCTAACCTGCAGGGAGAAACTCTTTATAAACCTGGTTCAGGTTTTCCTGCTGATTCATGCAGGTTTCATGGGGACCAGAAGCCGCTCATTCAGAGAGAGACCTGATCCTGATCCCAGATACCCGAGGCCTTACCAAGACGGCTGCCGAGGGGCGGGGCTCACCTAGAGAAGGACCGTGAGGTCTCGTCTTATTGCTGCTGTCGAGACATGCGAGCGGAGGAGAGTTTAATCTCAAAACTTTTCTGATTGAACGACAAGTTTCCCCGAAACGTCCCGCAAGTTTGTAAACACAGCGGTGTTAAAATCAGCGCACCGGCCCACACGATGTTTCTGTTGGCACCAAAGTCCTTTATCCCGCCGACACACGTCTTTATCAGAGATCTGTCAGTGACTGGACGCTGCAGCTGATCTTACTGCAGGTAATCAGAGTCAGGAGCAGCTTTATTGCCAAGTAGTGTTTTACACATACGAGGACTTTGCTGTTGTGATGAGGAGCTGCAGGCAGACAGACAGACAGATATATACATGTGCATTATTCTGGGTCTGTGCAGAAGTAACGCAACGTTAGAGAATATTGTGAACATATAAATATATAACTGACAACATAAAAATATACAACAACAAAGATCAGCAAATATGTGCAAACAGCAGCACTGAAGCCCCCAAAATATCTTCCAACACTCATCATTTCACTTCACTTAGCTTTACTGGCAGGAATGTTCAGGTAAACAGCAAATTCACACACAAACTATGAAAAAACGTTAGATTCACAGTACCGGTCAAACTTTGCGGGTCACTTGGAAATGTCCTTATTTTTTGAAAGAAAAGCATTTTTCTTCAATGAGAACAACATTAAATGAATCAGAGTCGAGACATTGTTCATGTGGTAAATGACGATGATCTTTGATGGAATATCTGCAGAGGCCCATTTCCTTTAATGGGACATTTTATTAGGTACTCGTGTTGAAGGGCTGGCTGATGATTACAAAACCCTCGAGCGAATATGTTACACAGCTGAAAACTGCTTCCTTTGAGCTAGTTGAGCATCTGGAGCAGCAGCGTTTGTGGGTTCGATTGTGTCAAACTGGCAGAAAAAGAGAACTTTCTTCCGAAACTCGAGTCTGTTGTTCTGAGAAATGAAGGCTGTTCCATGCGAGAAACTGCCAAGACACTGAAGATTTCCTACAACGTTGTGCACTACTCCCTTCAGACTGACCAGAACAGAAAGAAGTGGGAGGTCCGGGTGCACAAGTGAGCAAGAGGACGAGTCCACTAGAGTCTGACTTTGAGAAACAGCTGTGGCAGCTTCGTTAAATGGTCCCCGCAAAACGCCAGTCTCAACGTCCACAGTGAAGATGCTTCGAGGCAGAGAGGCAAAGAAAAAGCCATATCTGAGAATGGCCAATAACAGAGACATCGGACAGAGGAAGATCGGAAAAAGGGTTAAGGACGGACGAAGTTTGAGGTGTCTGGATCACAGAAGAACATTTGTGAGACGCAGAACAGGCGAACAGCTGCTGGAGGAGACGCCGTGTGTCAAGCATGGCGGAGGTCATGTGATGGTCTGGGGCTGCTGAAGAGGGAGGTCTGCAGAAGGTCAAAGGGATTTTAAATAAGGAAGGCTATCGCTCCATTTTGCTACGCCACGCCCCGTGGACGGCGCCTGATTGGAGCCAGTTTCCTGCTACAACAGGACAACGAGCCGAAGCTCACCTCCAAACTGCAAGAGGTATTTAGGGAAGAAGCAGTCAGCTGGTGTTGTGTCTGGAACGCTGCGGCCGGCGCAGTCGCCGCATCTCCGCCCTCCTGAGCTGTTGTGGGAGCAGCTTGAGCGTACGGTACGTACGAAGGGCCCATCGAGCCAGGACCAACTTGTGGGAGGTGCTTCAGGAAGCGTGGCGTGAAATTTCTTCAGACTACTTCAACAAACTGACAGCCAGAAGGTCAAAAGGTCTGCGAGGCTGAAAGT
This sequence comes from Micropterus salmoides, assembly GCF_014851395.1. Taxonomy (NCBI): domain Eukaryota; kingdom Metazoa; phylum Chordata; class Actinopteri; order Centrarchiformes; family Centrarchidae; genus Micropterus; species Micropterus salmoides. The sequence continues at coordinate 617,263 of NW_024040707.1, read as the reverse complement.
GACAAAATTATTATTTCAAATAAAACTCAGTTTCTAACCTCGTCAGTGTCTCGGGTAGATCTTCGATTCATTTTGCAACTGCTTTGATAAATGAAAGTGTGAGTTTCCATGGAAAACATGCAACTTTTATCTGAAGATCAAACAATAAAACAACATTTTAAAAACTAAATATACCCCCCCAGGTGTTTATACCTGTGTAGCGTGGAACATGGAGGGAGCGGACACGAAGAGCGTCTCAGTGATCGTGGACTCTCAGGGGTCTGCGGGGTCGCGGTCTGTCGGGGGGAGCTGGTGGGACGCTGAGCCCAGCAGAGAGCAGCCCTGGCTGGGGAACTCTGCCGGCGCTGCAGCCTCTCTGGTGCTGCTGGCAAAGGTTTGGAATATTTCATATTTATAGATGAACTCTGTCTGGAGGTCGAACGGCTTTCTGACTGGTGTTACTGATCCAGACTCCTCTCTGATCCCTCAAACTGGTACCTGTGCAGTGGTTCACGCCCAGTCGGTGGTGTTGGAGTGGAAGTTGTATCCCAGCAGAGGATCTTCGTCTGTGGGTCAGGACGCCCCCCTACCTCTGCCCCGGTGGACCAGCGCCACTGTGCACATAGAAAACCCTCAGATCAGCTACACGGCCAAGGTGAACACCTGAGCACACCTACACCTGTCTCTCTCTCTCTCTCTACACCTGTCTACATGTTAACTCATGCTCTCTCTCTCTCTCTCTACACCTGTCTGCATGTTAACTCATGCTCTCTCTCTCTCTCTCTACACCTGTCTGCATGTTAACTCATGCTCTCTCTCTCTCTCTCTCTCTCTACACCTGTCTGCATGTTAACTCATGCTCTCTCTCTCTCTCTCTCTCTCTACACCTGTCTGCATGTTAACTCATGCTCTCTCTCTCTCTCTCTCTCTCTACACCTGTCTGCATGTTAACTCATGCTCTCTCTCTCTCTCTCTCTCTACACCTGTCTGCATGTTAACTCATGCTCTCTCTCTCTCTCTCTCTCTACACCTGTCTGCATGTTAACTCATGCTCTCTC
>NW_024040707.1:581990-615726 GCF_014851395.1 Micropterus salmoides | reverse complement strand
CAGATGTGGACAAATTATAATATCAGTGTTGTTTCTGCAAAAAAACGGTGAGCTATGAAGTTTTGGATAAAAAGAAAGATTCAGGCTGAAAAAGATGGTAACGAAGTTGAGGAGAAGGAAAGCGAAAGTTTAAAAACAGCTTAGATATGAATAAGTCACAAGTGGTGTTCTTTACTCTCTGCTCTTTTTTCAGTTTCTGTCTTTTTCTTAATTCTCTATATGGATGTGTGGAGAGTGGGTTCATTAAAATTAATGGGGGTAGGGACAAGAATAAATTAGCAAAGATTTCTGAGTTTTTAAGAATCGAAAGGTTAATGTTTGTTTTTTACAAGAAACGCATACAGACACTGAATGAGGTCGAATGGGGGTTGTGGTGGAAAGGAAAATTTGCCTTGAGTCATGACACAAGAAATAGTGCGGGGGTAGCTATTTTATTTTCTAAAAGTGTGAGTATTGTAAAGATAGAAGAAATTGTGAAAGGAAGAGTACTTTTAACACAAATTGAGTATAATGGAATAGAGTCTGTATTTGTTAATGTTTATGCTCCTAATAATGGTCCAGAGAGGCTGATATTTTTTATGGAGTTAAGGAAGTGCTAAAAAAATATGATGATAATGTTGTCTAATACTTGGAGGTGATTGGAATTGTACAATAGACTTTGTTGTTGATAGGAATGGAGAAGAGCCTCATAGTAAGTCAAGGGATGTATTAAAAAAAGTTATAAATGAATTTCAGTTAACAGATGTATGGAGAACGAGGAATGAAGGAGTAAAGCAGTATACGTGGCTAAGAGTGGTTGATAAGAATTGTGTGGGCGAGATTGGATAGGTTTTATCTAAAAAAGACATGGACAACAAGGTGATGAATACTTTTATTAGACCTAATGGTTTTCAGACCATCATATGGTCATATTAGATGTTAATTTGGAAAAAACATGCAGATCTAATTATTACTGGATTTTTAATATTAAGTTATTACAGGATGTCTCTTTTGTGAAAAGTTTAAAGTTTTCTGGGATATTTGGAAATTGAAGAAAAATTCTTTTGAAAACCTAAGTCAATGGTGGGAGTGGGCAAGACAAATATAAAAATTTTGTCAAAACTATGCTTTCCACTCATCAATTATACTATAAGCAACAGTGAAAGCTTTACAAAGTGACATTGAGTTCATTGAAAGACAAGCTGTAAATAATAATGAAGCTGTACAGTGTCATGGGTTAAATAAGAAAAGACAAGAGCTAAGCTCTTCTACATGAGCAAGCAAAAGGAGCATTGGTGAGATCAAGATACTGTTCTGTAAAAGAAATGGATGCTCCAAGTGCTTTCTTTTTTAACCTGGAAAGGAAACATGTCCAACAAAAGATGATGTGCCATCTTCGTCGTTCGGATGGATCCGTGACATCAGATCCTACAGAAATGAGAAGATTGGCTGGAGACTTTTATAAACTATATACAGCTGAGAGTTGTGACATTGACTGCACTAAAGACTTGCTTAAGGACTTACCTCAGCTGGAAGAAGAAAAGAAAAAAGAGCTGGATGATGTAATAACTTTTCATGAGGTTACAGAGGCGATGAGGCAACTATCTAACGGCAGATCGCCGGGGATTGATGGATTACCGGTGGAGTTTTATCAACATTTCTGGGACCTAATAGGACCAGATTTATATGAAGTTATTTTAGAATGCATAAAAAATAATGCACTTCCGATAAGTTGCGTCGAGCAGTTTTGTCATTGCTTCCAAAGAAAGGAGACCTTGGACTGCTAAAAAACTGGAGACCGGTATCACTGTTGTGTCTGGACTATAAGATTGTTTCGAAGTGTTTAGCAAATAGACTCAAGCACTGTCTGGATTTGTTGATCAAAAATGACCAAACATATGTATTCCTAAGAGATCTATAATAGATAGTTTTTTTAGTGAGAGATATAATTGAATTTAATCAGAAAATTAAGAATGATTTAGGAGTGTTGTCATTGGACCAAGAAAAGGCGTTTGATCGTGTTGATCATGATTATCTTTTTAAAGTGTTAAAGGGTTATGGATTTGGTGATTTTTATTTCATATATTAAGTTGTTGTATTCAAATGTTTATGTGATGGTGAAAGTAGGGGGTGGTTTAAGTGCTCCAATACCCGTGACAAGAGGCATCAGGCAAGGCTGTCCAATTTCTGGACAACTATATAGCCTAATTATGAAACTCTATTATGTAGGTTGAGGAAGAATTTAAATGGAATTCTAATTCCTCATGGAACGGTCATTCTAAGGTGGTTTTATCAGCCTATGCAGATGATATTACAGTTTTTATTAAAGAAAGAGAGATATTGAAATTTTAACAAAAACTATTGAATTGTATGAAAAAGCCTCCTCTGCTAAGGTCAATTGGACAAAAAGTGAAGGTTTTATGATTGGCAATTTGGAAAATTTTCCACAACTTCCAGGAAGGTTGCAATGGAAGAAAGATGGACTAAAGATTTTAGGAGTTTTTTTGGGAAATGATCAATTTCAGAAGAAAAACTGGGAGGGTTTGTTAGAGAAGGTGTCTGCCCGATTGTCGAAGTGGCGATGGCTATTACCACAATTGTCATATAGAGGAAGGGTGCTGGTAGTAAACAATCTGGCTGCTTCTATTCTGTGGCACAGGACTATGGTCATGGAGCCACCAGAGGAACTGATCTCCAGTATACAAAGGGAAATAGTGAATTTCTTCTGGGATGGACAACATTGGTTGCGGGCTGCCGTGTTATACCTACCAGTGCAAGAAGGCGGCCAAGGACTAGTGGATGTGAGAAACAGAGTCCGTGGTTTCAGGATACAAGCGGCACAGAAATTTCTGTATGACAAAGATGTGCTTTGGGGAAAGACTGCAAGTGCGATCATGAGGAGAGTTGGTGGCTTTGGACTGGATAAACAACTCTTTTTAATGAAGCTTGAAGAAATGAACTTGTCTGAGCTCACTGTGTTTTACAGGGCTATGTTGCAAACATGGAGAACTGTTATAGAGCAGAACGGAATATGGACAATCTAGAACTTTGGGCACCAGAGGAACCACTTTTTTTAATCCATTGATTCAAACTAGAATATTGTCTTCTGTGACTGTACGACAATGTCTATTAAGGAATGGAATTGTTAAGCTGGATCATTTATTGAATGACGAAGGATGGAAACCGATTGATGAACTTCACGAAGCAACAGGATTGAGATCTTCACGTCTGGTGTCAAAACTAAAGGAAGAAATAAACAACGCATTACCAAGTGGGTACAGAAGTTTTATTGCACAAAAAAGACATGAGAATAACCAGGACATGGGGGATAATGTGCAATTTCCAGAACTGGTTATTCTCCAGCAGTGAAGGAGGATGATAGAAGAAGTGGTCGACACCGTTCTATCCTTTGGGAATCCTCAGTTTTGTTCCTTTAAAAGCATGTCAAAGAAGGAAATGTACAACATTACAGTAAAGGCCATTCATCAGGACTCTTTTAGAAAACAGAAGGCTTCGAAGTGGCCAGATTTGTTGAGGCCAGACTTCCTGATAAGAGACAGGTGGAGGGCCCTATATAAGCCTCCTGTAGAGAAGCGCTCCGGCGATCTACAGTGGAGGATTATTTATGGGGCGATAGCAACAGACGGACATGTGGCACACCTGAACACAGCGGTAAAGGGGGAATGTCGATTCTGTGGGGAAAAAGAGGATTTGGAGCATTTGTTTTTAAAGTGTGAGAGATTAAATGGTATTTTTAAATGCTTGGGAGCTGGTTTAGGAAATTTGATGAGGAGTTTTCGGATAGGGTGTTTATTGGAGGAATCAAATTCATTTTCAAAAAGGAAAAAAATGTGTCTTTTAAATTACCTAATTGGAACGGCTAAACTGGCAGTGTGGAAAACACGGAAAATAAAGGTCTAAAATTGGCAACTGTAGATCCTGAAGAGATGTGCAAGCGGCTTGTAGCGGGGAGGCTTAAGATTGAATTTGCGTATTATAGGTTGACAATAATTTATTTGGGTTTTGTGAGATATGGTGTGTTGATGAAGTGTTATGTAAGTTGCATGACGATCAGTTTGTTTTGAAGTTTTAAAAAAGGAGTTTTATTATAAGAGTAAATGGTTTATGGTGATGGTTACTTTGTTCATAATTTGAAGTAAAATGTATAAATAAAGGTATGTTAAACCTCTCGCTGTCTCTCTCGCTGTCTCGCTCTCTCTCTCTCTGTCTCGCTCTCTCTCTCGCTGTCTTTCTCTCTCTCTCTCGCTGTCTTCTCTCTCTCTCTCTCGCTGTCTCTGTCTCTGTCTCTCTCTCTCTCGCTGTCTCTGTCTCTGTCTCTCGCTGTCTCTCTCTCTCTCTCGCTGTCTTCCTCTCTCTCTCGCTGTCTTTCTCTCTCTCTCTCTCGCTGTCTCTGTCTCTGTCTCTTCGCTGTCTCTCTCTCTCTCTCGCTGTTTTCTCTCTCTCTCTCTCGCTGTCTCTGTCTGTCCTCTCTCTCGCTGGTCTCTGTCTCTCGCGTCTCTGTCTCTCTCTCTCTCTCTCTCGCTGTCTCTCTCTTGCTGTCTCTCTCTCGCTGTCTCTCTCTGTCTCTCTCTATCGCTGTCTCTCTCTGTCTCTCTCTCTCTCGCTGTCTCTCTCTGTCTCTCTCTCTCGCTGTCTCGCTCTCTCTCTTCGCTGTCTCGCTCTCTCTCTCTCGCTGTCTCTCGCTCTCTCGCTGTCTCTCTCGCTGTCTCGTCTCTCGCTGTCTCTGTCTCTCTCTGGCTGTCTCTCTCTCGCGTCTCTCTCTGTCTCTCTCTGTCTCTCTCGCTGGGCAGGAGTGTGAACAATGACAACCTGTAGGAAGCTTTCTGTCTCTCTCTGTCTCTCTCTGTCCCTCTCTTGTCTCGCTCTCTCTCTCTGTCTCGCTCTCTGTCTCGCTCTCTTCTCTGTCTCTCGCTGTCTGTCTCTCTCTGTCTCTCTCTCGCTGGGCAGGAGTGTGAACAATGACAACCTGTAGGAAGCTTTTCTGTCTCTCTCTCTGTCTCTCTCTGTCTCGCTCTCTCTCTCTGTCTCGCTCTCTCTCTGTCTCGCTCTCTCTCTGTCTCGCTCTCTCTCTCTCTCTGTCTCTCTCTCTCTCGCTGTCTCTCTCGCTGTCTCTCTCTCTCTCTCTCTCTCGCTGTCTGTCTCTCTCTCTCTGTCTCGCTGTCTCTCTCTGTCTCGCTCGCTGTCTCTGTCTCTCTCTCGCTGTCTCTCGCTGTCTCTCGCTGTCTCTCTCTCTCGCTGTCTCTGTCTCTCTCTCTCTCTCGCTGTCTGTCTCTCTCTCTCTGTCTCGCTGTCTCTCTGTCTCGCTCGCTGTCTCTCTCTGTCTCTCGCTGTCTCTCTCTGTCTCTCGCTGTCTCTCTCTGTCTCTCGCTGTCTCTCTCTCTGTCTCTCGCTGTCTCTCTCTCTGTCTCTCTCTGTCTCTCGCTGTCTGTCTCTCTGTCTCTCTCTCGCTGGGCAGGAGTGTGAACAATGACAACCTGTAGGAAGCTTTTCTGTCTCTCTCTCTGCTCTCCTCTGTCTCGCTCTCTCTCTGTCTCGCTCTCTCTCTCTGTCTGCTTCTCTCTCTGTCTCGCTCTCTCTCTCTGTCTCGCTCTCTCTCACTGTCTCGCTCTCTCTCTCTGTCTCGCTCTCTCTCTCTCTGTCTCGCTCTCTCTCTCTCTCTGTCTCTCTCTCTCTCGCTGTCTCTCTCGCTGTCTCTCTCTCTCTCTCTCTCGCTGTCTGTCTCTCTCTCTGTCTCGCTGTCTCTCTCTGTCTCGCTCGCTGTCTCTGTCTCTCTCTCGCTGTCTCTCGCTGTCTCTCGCTGTCTCTGTCTCTCTCTCTCGCTGTCTCTGTCTCTCTCTCTCTCTCGCTGTCTGTCTCTCTCTCTGTCTCGCTGTCTCTCTGTCTCGCTCGCTGTCTCTCTCTCTGTCTCTCGCTGTCTCTCTCTCTGTCTCTCGCTGTCTCTCTCTCTGTCTCTCGCTGTCTCTCTCTCTGTCTCTCTCTGTCTCTCGCTGTCTCTCTCTCTGTCTCTCGCTGTCTCTCTCGCTGTCTCTCTCTGTCTCTCTCTCTCGCTGTCTCTGTCTCGCTCTCTCTCTCTCTCGCTGTCTCTCGCTCTCTCTCTCGCTGTCTCTCTCTCTCTCTCGCTGTCTCTCTCTCTGTCTCTCTCTCGCTGTCTCTGTCTCTCGCTGTCTCTGTCTCGCTGTCTCTCTCTCTGTCTCTCTCTCTGTCTCTCGCTGTCTCTCTCTGTCTCTCGCTGTCTCTCTCTCTGTCTCTCTCTGTCTCTCTCTCGCTGGGCAGGAGTGTGAACAATGACAACCTGTAGGAAGCTTTTCTGTCTCTCTCTCTCTCGCTGTCTCTGTCTCTCTCGCTCTCTCGCTCTCTCTCTCGCTGTCTCTGTCTCTCTCGCTCTCTCTCTCTGTCTCTCTCTTTCTCTCTGTCTCTCGCTGTCTCTCTCTGTCTCTCGCTGTCTCTCTCTCTGTCTCTCGCTGTCTCTCTCTCTGTCCCTCTCGCTGTCTCTCTCTCTGTCTCGCTCTCTCTCTCTGTCTCGCTCTCTCTCTCTGTCTCGCTCTCTGTCTCTGTCTCGCTCTCTGTCTCTGTCTCTCTGTCTCTCTGTCTCTGTCTCTCTGTCTCTGTCTCTCTCTCTCTCACTCTCTCTCTCGCTGTCTCTGTCTCTCGCTGTCTCTCTCTCTCGCTGTCTCTCTCTGTCTCTCTCTCTCGCTGTCTCTGTCTCGCTCTCTCTCTCTCGCTGTCTCTCGCTCTCTCTCTCTCGCTGTCTCTCTCTCTCTCTCTCGCTGTCTCTGTCTCTGTCTCTCTCTCTCGCTGTCTCTGTCTCTCGCTGTCTCTGTCTCTTGCTGTCTCTCTCTCTTGCTGTCTCTCTCTCTTGCTGTCTCTCTCTCGCTGTCTCTGTCTCTCTCTCTCGCTGTCTCTCTCTCTCTCTCTGTCTCTCGCTGTCTCTGTCTCTCTGTCTCTCGCTGTCTCTCTCTCTCGCTGTCTCGCTCTCTCTCTCGCTGTCTCGCTCTCTCTCTGTCTCTCGCTGTCTCTGTCTCTCTCTCTCGCTGTCTCTCTCTCTCTCTCTGTCTCTCGCTGTCTCTGTCTCTCTGTCTCTCGCTGTCTCTCTCTCTCGCTGTCTCGCTCTCTCTCTTGCTGTCTCTCTCTCGCTGTCTCTCTCTCTCTCTCGCTGTCTCTCTCTCTCTCTCTGTCTCTCGCTGTCTCTGTCTCTCTGTCTCTCGCTGTCTCTCTCTCTCGCTGTCTCGCTCTCTCTCTCTCGCTGTCTCGCTCTCTCTCTCGCTGTCTTTCTCTCTCTCTCGCTGTCTTTCTCTCTCTCTCTCGCTGTCTTTCTCTCTCTCTCTCGCTGTCTTTCTCTCTCTCTCTCGCTGTCTGTCTCTCTCTGTCTCTCTCTCGCTGGGCAGGAGTGTGAACAATGACAACCTGTAGGAAGCTTTTCTGTCTCTCTCGCTGTCTCTGTCTCTCTGTCTCTCGCTGTCTCTGTCTCTCTGTCTCTCGCTGTCTCTCTCTCTCGCTGTCTCGCTCTCTCTCTCGCTGTCTCGCTCTCTCTCTCGCTGTCTTTCTCTCTCTCGCTGTCTTTCTCTCTCTCTCTCGCTGTCTCTCTCTCTCTCTCTCGCTGTCTCTCGCTGTCTCTGTCTCTCTGTCTCTCGCTGTCTCTCTCTCGCTGTCTCGCTCTCTCTCTCGCTGTCTCGCTCTCTCTCTCTCGCTGTCTTTCTCTCTCTCTCTCGCTGTCTCTCTCTCTCTCTCGCTGTCTTTCTCTCTCTCTCGCTGTCTCTGTCTCTCTGTCTCTCGCTGTCTCTGTCTCTCTGTCTCTCGCTGTCTCTCTCTCTCGCTGTCTCGCTCTCTCTCTCTCGCTGTCTCGCTCTCTCTCTCTCGCTGTCTTTCTCTCTCGCTGTCTTTCTCTCTCTCTCTCGCTGTCTCTCTCTCTCTCTCGCTGTCTCTCGCTGTCTCTGTCTCTGTCTCTCGCTGTCTCTCTCTCTCGCTGTCTCGCTCTCTCTCTCGCTGTCTCGCTCTCTCTCTCTCGCTGTCTTTCTCTCTCTCTCTCGCTGTCTTTCTCTCTCTCTCTCGCTGTCTCTCTCTCGCTGGGCAGGAGTGTGAACAATGACAACCTGTAGGAAGCTTTTCTGTCTCTCTCGCTGTCTCTGTCTCTCTGTCTCTCGCTGTCTCTCTCTCTCTCTGTCTCTCGCTGTCTCTCTCTCTGTCTCTCGCTGTCTCTCTCTCGCTGGGCAGGAGTGTGAACAATGACAACCTGTAGGAAGCTTTTCTGTCTTTCTGTTGTCTTGGTTATGAAGTAATATATTGCACGTGTTGTCCACCTGGAGACGGCCTGCATTACAACAGCAGGGGGCGCAGTGTCAAAGACTTTTTGTAGTCCATCTTCAGAACATTGTAGTTTCATCAGGGCAGGTCACATCTGTAAAATCCGCCGTCGCATAATGACGTCGCTTAGAAAAGACCCGGCGTCCTCTTTTCCTGAGTCCTAACGGATTCTCCTTCACATCTTTCCTTGACCTCATGACGAGGAAAGGTGGTTAGGAAAGGAGATTTTTTTTTCACTTTTCGGATGCAGCCTTGGCTTCCTAGCAGGAGGGGCGGGACATGCGCATACAGCCGCCATCTTTGGTGTTAAGTGCTTTCCCCCTAGGATTAGATGGAGCAGTGATCTGATTGGACGCGGCGGTTCATTTGTAAATATAAAGATTTAGTATAAAAACTTTTTTACATTTATTCATTTAGCTGATGCTTTTTGTCCAAAGCGACTTAGAGTTGCTGTACATGTCAGAGGTCGCACGCCTCTGGAGCAACGAGGGCATAGGTGGGCGTGTCCCCCCCCCCCAGGTGTACTGCATGCTTCAGCCTGTAGGAGGCGCTCACACTGTGCTTTACTGCCCTGTTCTCTGTCTGCAGGCAAGCGGCGACAAGAAGTCAGACTGAAGAAGACGGTTTCCAGCTTCTCTCCTCTTCATCATCCTCACCGTCCCACACAAACAGCCTGCGCCGCCTGCATCCACCTCGCCATCCTGCCCAACAGTGTGATGTCACTTTCTTTTTTCGGGATCGGCTGACGATTGTTTTCTCTCTAACTGTATTTGAAGATTGTTCTTCGTTTTCACGGCGAAAGAAAACAACCTGAACTTCACTCCTGAGTTTCATTCCACAACCAATCAGAGCCCCCCCCCAGACATTGACATCAGGATTAAAAAGTCTCTTTCTGTCAGAAACCACCGAGTGAAGTTCAGGTTGTAGATGTATTGAATGTAAACCGCCTGCAGGATCTTCTTTGTATGAGCAGAACCAAACGGCAGCACCTCCTCCAGAGTTCCTTCATTTGAAAAACGTTCCACGGGACTTTCAGGACCGTCAGACAGACACGGACTTCTGTTCCAGTTAAGCGGTAAAATAAGATTAAAGAAGATCCTCCAGACTTCGGTTCTGCTCGTACAAAGTGACCCGTCTCCTGTTCTCTCCTAATAAACACGGTTGATTTGTGTTAAAGATTTTCTTTTCTTGTTGTTTTGGAGGAGCTGTCTTCCGTGTTCTGTTGTTTTGAGCTTTTTGTTTCTGGGTCCGGTCGGCCTCTAACACTCTGAAGCCGCCGCCGTCATCTTCTGAAGTCGTTCCGTTATTGATCCCCTGGAGGGGAAATTCGGCTGGTCAGAGCAGCGCAGGGCAGCGTGGTGCGAAGCTAAAAGAAGAACCAAGTCCAGTAAATTAGAATCAGTAAATCAGCTGTTAGCGGTCTTTTCCTTTATCGTGTGACGTGACATTTGATGAGGTCGTCCTGACTCAGAGCGCCAAACTTCAAGTCGGGTCAGTGAAGCTGAAAATAATGTTTGTCTTCTCATGAAGTTTACGTTTCCTCTCCGCTGCACCGTCCGGTCGTTTGATTATGTGCAGATTGTTTTGGAGGTGTGCGCCTTAAAGCACCAGCGCTGTAAGTGCCTGAGCTGATGTTGGGCTCCCGCACACCCCGAGCTCCACTTCCTGTCCCTCCCTCTGATCTGAGGAGCTTACAGCGTGGGTCACCTGACGAGTTTTCCTGTCTCTAACTGGTCGTTGTCTTTCAAACTCTCGCTTTGAGAAGAGATTTCTGTCTGAACGTGTCGGCCAGCAGCTCCTCATCAGCTCACGTCTGTCCTTTATTTTTCTGTCCTCACCTGTACTTCCTCCACATTCCCTTTCGCTGCACTTTGTTTACAGAAACCTTCCTGTCACAGAAATGAACCCAGACTCAGTTTGTCATCAGCAGGACGTTTAAATTCTTTTAGCTGGCGTTATGTCTGATGCAGAATGTGCAGATTTATTTTTAGGTTTTTGTACTTTCATCATGAGATCTTTCATCTTTAAGAGAAACTCTGCAGTTTGGTGTGATGATGCACAGATTGGTTCACCTTTAATACATGATGATCTGTTTCACTTATCAATCCAATAAAGAGCAGAAACTTTGGACATGAGTCAGCTGGTTATTCAGCCACACTTACACCAAACCTCATTCTAATATTTCTGTTTAAACACGTGTGTTGATGAACCGTAACGAAGTTGTTCTGTGTTTAGTTTGGAAGAAACTCCTTCAGTAAACCTGAGGTGACATAGAGGGCGCTGTTCACAGGCATCATGGGAGTTCTGGTGAAATAAACCAGCAGAGGAGCGTCTGCAGAGAGCGGGTATCTTCTTTTTGTCTGTTTGATGCTCAGCTGGTTCTGACTGAGGAAAACACACAAGCACAATTCAATTTAATTTATACAGCGCCAAATCACAAGTTATCTCAGAGTGTTTTTCATAAACGGCAGTAACCTGCAACGTCCGGTTACACTTTCAAAATAAAACACTAGCGTTTCGAAACCTCAGGGCTTCCCCCAATATGTCGAACTGTGACGGTAAAGGGATCAACCGTGCGTTACAAACTGACAACAATGGCTCTTGACCATCCGTCCATATGTGACGATTTGGGAGTGAGAACCGTGATATAGTAACCCAAAACGGAGTTAAAAAAATTACACCATCAGGAAACATCAGGAAACAGAGGGACCCGGGTACACCATCAGGAAACAGAGGGACCCGGGTACACCATCAGGAAACATCAGGAAACAGAGGGACCCGGGTACACCATCAGGAAACAGAGGGACCCGGGTACACCATCAGGAAACAGAGGGACCCGGGTACACCATCAGGAAACAGAGGGACCCGGGTACACCATCAGGAAACAGTGTACAGGTACACAAGTGGCCTTCATGGAAGTCTTGCAGCCTAAACACAATAGAGGTACTTCAGTCTTTTCTTCTCATGCCACTTTCTACTTCTACTCCGCTGCATTTCAGAGGGAAATATAGTTTTTACTTCACCACATTTACATTAAAATTAAAATCACATTTTGCTCACAAAACATAATAAAAGTAAAAAGGTACAGCTGGCTCTGGGTAACGGACGGCTGAATCTTTACTAACGAAACAATCAATGCAGTTTGTCCATTTGGGGTACTGTAGAAACATGGCAGTGCAACATGGTGATGTCCTTGTAAGAGGACCCGCGGTCTGTGTAGATAGAAATGTCTTATTCTAAGGTAATAAAAAGAATAAAAAGTCAGAGGGAGTTCCGGGAGTGTAGTTTGATGTGCTTCACGGAGACTCGGCTACACTCTGATATTCCTGACAACAACTTCTCCATTGATGGCTTGCAGACTGTTTGGGCCGACAGGGATTGCACCGAGAGCGGTAATGTAAGGCGGGGGGCGGGGGCTTGCCGTTCTAGTTAACAACAGATGGTGTAATCCTGGTCACATTGCAGTTAAACAGCGTATCTGTAGCCCCGACACTGAACTGCTTGCTGTGGGACTCCGGCCATATTATCTGCCATGTGAAATTTCACATTCCATCACTGTAGCTGTTTATATTCCGCCCTCTGCCAACCACAACGTCAGCGTGTAACGTAATTTGCACAGCCATTGCTGAACTCCAGAGTCAACACCCTAGTTCCCTCATAGTGATCTCGGGCACACCACACTAACCAACTTCACCCAGTATGTGAGCCCAGTATGTGATATAATATAATTAATGTGCAATACTATCCTGCAATTCTGCTGCTACATATTCACCGTACTGTTCTCCATTACAATTTTTTAATAATGTGCATTTTGTACATATCCATTCCCCTTTAAATTTTTCTTATTTTATATTTATACCGTTATATTTCTTTATCTACCTTCTTTCTGTTATTATTTCTGTTCCTTATGCCTTGATGTGCAATGTGTGCAACTGTAACACAAGAATTTCCCCTCAGGGATCAATAAAGTACAGTATTTCTGATTCTGATTTCTGATTATACTCGTACTTTACTGCAGTAACACTGTCACTGCAGGACTTGGCATTAGTACTTTTACTGTAGTAAAGGGTCTGAATGCTTCCTCCACAGCACACATGTCTGTCTGTGTCTTGTGTCTAAACATAGCGTCCCAGCCTCGCCTCCACCCGGTCTTAATAAGGCAGCTGTTGGTCCAAACGGCCGTTTGGCATTAGGAACCAGTTTGAGCCACTCTGTCGAGCCTCTCCACCATCTCATCAGACCAGATCAGCTTTCACAGCCGGCAGGACGTCTCCAGACCTTTTTTTAAGCCTCCAGTATTTCTGTCTTGTGCGTCCTGGGCGTTCAGACTGGTTTGTGCTTTTTATTGTGGCCAGCATAAGGCACACCTGTGCAATCCCCATGCTGTCTGATCAGCATCTTGATATGCCACACATGTGAGGTGGATGGATTATCTGGGCAAAGGAGAAGTGCTCACTAACACAGATTTTGACAGATTTGTGAACAATATTTGAGAGAAATGGGCCTTTTGTGTTCATAGAGAAAGTCTTAGATCTTTGAGTTCAGCTCATGATGAATGGGGGCAAAAACAAAAGTTGTTGCCTTTATAATTTTGTTCAGTATAGTTACTTAATTATATATACTTACTTAATTAAGTAAGTACTTAGTAACTTGGTTATGTACTTGTGGTTGTGGTGGCACAATGGATAAGACACATGCCTTTGGTGTGACAGACCAGGGTTCAATCCCTCACTGTGACCCGTCCACCATTGTGTCCCTGAGCAAGACACTTAACCCCTCGTTGCTCCAGAGGCGTGCGACCTCTGACATGTATAGCAATTGTAAGTCGCTTTGGATAAAAGTGTCAACTAATGAATAAATGTAATGTACTTATTTGGTTATTTATTTATGTACTAAGTTATATACTCAGTAGAGTAGTGAGTGGACTCTGCCCTGAGTTATTTACTTATTTATTTATCTAGTTACTTAATTTACTTAGTTACTCACTTACTTTGTTATTTACCATAAAACTTCAATTAACAGCCGCCTGCCCCATTTACTTATAGCTGACATTAGCTAACGCTGACGTAACTTAACATTAGCTACCTAGCTTTATGTGGCCTGTCTCATTATTGTTAATCACAAGGAACAAGTTGTCACCACATTTCCCCTCAGTCTCTCACACTGCATTAGCTACTTCCCTCAATATGTTATCCTGATGAACCCCTGGAATTAGGTAGCTTGTGCTCCTAGCTAAGTGGTTAATAGCCTTTTTATATACAGTCTATGCTAATAGCTGGCAAGTAACTGAAACTAGAGCTCTGAAAAGACAGGTGTATATCCACAGGTAAGCTAACTAGCTATGCCAACGTCACTTACACATAGCTTACCTTTCTTTATGCTTTCTTTCTAAGTGGCAATAAAAGTTTAACGTGGTATCAGACGTCTCCGTAAGGTTTCACTACAGAATTTACAGATAGCTGTGTGTTTTCTTCTGCACGTTGTTTAACAGATGACCTCTTTATGGTGTAGGCAGCCAGATGTTAGTATGAAGATTTTGCTGACATAACCTCCTGCTGTTTCCCTATTCACTTTCTTGGTGCTTGTGATGGGGGCGGGGAGGGGTGAGAGCCGTTAATGCTAACAAACATTTTAATTAGCAGTGAGTCACGTTATTGATTGTAGTTGAAGCCGTAGGTTTTACATTCCAATCAAAGTTAACAAATAAATCAGACAATGGACAGGCAGTTTATTGATATACCCACAGCTCTGGTCTTGAAATAAAATCCTGAGTACTCTATTTTCAAGACAAATGTGGTCAATTCTGAGACCTTCAAAATGTGGTCTACGTGGAGTACAACAACACCAGAGTCTCAACTCAAACTTTCATGTTGTGATCAATTCAATTCACTTCAATTTTATTTATATTGCGCCAAATCACAACAACAGTTATCTCACAGCGCTTTTCATAAAAGAGCAGGTCTAGACCGTACTCTATGATGCTATTTACAGAAGCCCAACAGTTCCTACCAAGAGCAGCACTAGGAGACAGAGGCAAGGAAAAACTTCCTTTAAGAGGCAGAAACCTCGAGCAGAACCATGGCTCAGGGTGGGCGGCCATCTGCCTCGACCGGTTGGGGTGAGAGAGAGAGAGAGAGAGAGAGAGAGAGAGAGAGAGAGAGAGAGAGGAACAGAGAAAAAGAGAGGGCTGTAAGGAGAGAGAGAGGGGAGGGAGGCAGCCTACACAATATCCACACAGAGGTACAGACAGTAAAGGTGATGTTGCTATAGACTAAATGAAAAATGGTACAGATATTTATAGTAGTGTTAATGGTAACCATCGTAATGTTAATGATTATAATAACAATAATAACAATAGGACTAGCAACAATAGTCGTTGCAGCAGAGGGTGTCGAGCAGGAACACGGGGGCAGCAGGTGACCCGCAACCACAGATCCAGACTCCACAGCTCCAGAGCCAGAAAACCTGCAGGAAGTGATAGGAGGAGAGAGGAGAGAGACGAGAAAGCACAAGACTACCAGAAAGGGGAGAAGTTGTGTTAGTAACATGCAATAATGGGATAAGGTTGCATACAGAGGGAGAGAAAGTAGAGGAGAGAGGAGCTCAGTGCATCATGGGAAATCCCCCGGCAGTCTAGGCCTATAGCAGCATAACTAAGGGATGGTTGAGGACTCACCTGAGCCAGCCCTAACTATAAGCTTTATCAAAGAGGAAAGTCTTAAGCCTACTCTTAAATGTGGAGATGGTGTCTGCCTCCTGAACCCAAACTGGAACCTGGTTCCACAGGAGAGGAGCTTGATAGCTGAACGCTCTGGCTCCTAGTCTACTTTTGGAGACTCTAGGAACCACAAGTATCCCTGCATTCTGGGAGCGCAGTGCTCTGGTGGGGTAGTAAGGTACTATGAGCTCTTTAAGATATGTGTTCACAAATGAAAGACGACCCAGACAGATCAGTTGTTTGTCATGACGTTAGTTTTATTGCCTTGGTAGTGAATGGTCACAGTGGCTTACAGCATGAAGACCCTCACAGGGGTCAAACAACGAAACAGGTGACCTCAGGGCTCAAAGTTAAACTCTTTCTTCAACGCAGAGCCCCTAGTGTCGTCACTATCATTAACACAGCTATTTATTCATTAATTAAGCTACTTATCACCTAATCGATTGTCTAATCTACAGGTATGGATGGAAGACTGCGGTTTACAGGAAGTCACACAGACACAGGTACAAGAAAATGGCCGACGCCGGGACGAGCAAGGTCAGCATGTAGCTCAGTTTGGGCTGAAAACACACAAGACTGAAATCACTTTAAAAAAAACTTAGTTTCAGCACCAGAGGGAGAGAAGATGAAGATTAACTATATTTCTGGAAGCTCACGCAGCGGAGGAGGACGGAGGTTTCAGACTGTGGACGACTGTTTGCTGATGATGTTGTCATTTCCATTCGATATTAATAAAAACGTTTTAAGCTGTTACCATCTCCCCCACTCTTGGAGACATTTTATTAGACATATATTTGTTGCTATTTTTCTGGCTCTGTCACAAGAAGATGACTCTGATTGGATGATTCCTTTTCCAATTGAGGACACAGTCGTCAATGAGCTTGACAACACACCTCTACTGATCACTGCTACCATTGGAAATGTGATACAGGTGTCAGAATTGGACACGTTAAAGCCTGATTTATACCTCTGCGCTGAGCCTGACTCGCACATCCTCAAAAATGTAACTACATGTGGCCGAGACGTAGACCGCAAGAACTGTGATTGGTCGGATTGGTAGCATCATTTCCACAGGAAGTGCTCTGTGCTTTGAAGCCAAACCAGCGGCTGTAAAATGGTGGATACTTTCTTTAGAGCGTCACAACCCCCGAGTCATTCAGTTGATAACATTAGGAAAATCTAAAAGAGTCACTCGGTTATTATTGTACCTCAATTCAAGTTAGCGAAGGGTTAACAGGAAGTTAGATGGCTCACCGGCAGAAGTCAACAGTGGCACATAGAAATCCACCTTCAGCTAGTGCTTTGGCGGTGTAACTGCAGAGAGATGCAGACACCATCGCACAAGTATAAATGTGAGGGTACGTGCATTGCCAACGCCACAGATATCAGAAGAATAAATCAGGCTTTAGTCGTCATCATAAGACTTGTTCAATTTTTCATCTACTTATTTTAGCTCTTCATATATTCGTCGTATCTGATGAACCTTGTGATGTTTTTGTTAAAAGGAACCTCCAGTGACAACGTCTCTCTCTCGTCTTTAAAGCGACTTGCTCTCTGTTTTCAGCCCAAACATGATGGGGTGTCCCGCCGAGGGAGAGCGCCCCCTGCTGCTTCCAGTGCTACAACATCAGACCTCAGGTCAACTTCCCAAAACACACGAAGGTGAGAAAGTTGTTTTATATCCTGATGGAAGATTTCGTTTTTCAGGAGCACCAGTGACGCGTCGTAAATACCAGCCTGAAGAAAAGAAAGCAACTTTCCCGTGATCACAAGAAACCAAAAAGAAACAAATCTTTTTCCCTTTGAGCTTCAGTAGTTTTGTTTTTGGAGGTTAAAAAACACTTTGGCAATGTTTTTGGCTGTAAAATCACTGATCACTAAAAAATCACTGACAGTAAAATGAAGCTGAAGTAAACTCTGCT
This sequence comes from Micropterus salmoides, assembly GCF_014851395.1. Taxonomy (NCBI): domain Eukaryota; kingdom Metazoa; phylum Chordata; class Actinopteri; order Centrarchiformes; family Centrarchidae; genus Micropterus; species Micropterus salmoides. Next base: position 598,785 of record NW_024040707.1, on the reverse strand, counting down.
GGTCTGATAACGCCTGGAGGGGGAAGCAGACTTCAGTCGTTTCTGGGAGGCCGGCGCTCTCTGCTGAAGGAAACCAGCTGACAGGTTGTTTTTTTTGGCTGAAGAGCACAAAGACAAGATGAAACGTCTGGTAACGTACATTTTCATTTTCCGGCTGCAGACCCTCGGACCCTCCCAGGCTCCAGCTCAGAGACGACACGTTAAAAAACAATAATGCTTTAAAAATAAAAGGTTCTATGTTTGATCAGAGTTTCTATAAAATACTGCTCAGGTTAGTTCATTAGTGGAATCACAGATATCAGTGGCACTTGAGTCACCTGTGACCTACAACAACATGTGATCTGTAAAGTTTTAATCTGCACTGCGGAGTTATAATCTCCAGACCAGCCAATCATCTAGTTTCTATCATTAATTAGTCAGATTTGAACTGATTTAAACTGTCAGAGTCCGTCTTCAGTTCCTAATTAAAAGATTATTCAGAAAGATGCTTCAGGTCAAAGATGGAGAATCAGAGACGCTAGAAGCAGATCGTTGGTGCAGCCAGTGATACTTGGGATTGTTAACGTCACAGCTGATCGTGTGAGGGTCGATAGTGAACACCCCTCAGTTTGGGTTTAATCACCCTGAAGGACAGACTTTGGCGGCCGTGAGGCGGCCATTTGTGTTTCAGACTTGTTTTGGCGTGATTGCGTTGTGTTTTTAAGATCAGGAAGGGACTGAGCGGATTGGCTGCTGGGACTCTCCATATATGGCCATGTCTCATATTAACTGATTAACTGGTAAGAAGGTGTCTGGAAGCTCCCACTGACTGCTGGGACATGTAGTTGTTTTTTCTGCTGCAGCGTCTGTCCAGGTGGCCATCTCACCTTTGAGGTAGCTGTTCTGCTGCGTACTGATCAGCTGGTCGTTGCAGCGTCACATGGGCTTCCTCAGCCTTTACCGTGTTTTTTCTGTTCACTTTTAAAACATTAATTAAAGTTACTGCACCATCTGCCATGATGTAGAACATGTGGAAAGTAGATCAAACTTTCCTTTCTGCTTGGAAATAATAATACTTATAATAATGTGAGCCGTGGGGGAAACACACAGAGACAAAATAAACCAACTAAAACTAAAACTCTTCAAACATTTGAGCACTTTGAAAATTAGAAATCAAAAAAGTAAAGAAAGATTCCCTTTCATGGTGTGTTCAGAGCCACACGAAGCCTCGCCGGCCTTAACATCACTGCATTGCAGCAAACCCGCCAAAATAAAAAGCCCCGCCGCTCGCTGCTTGTTCACATTAGCCAGTCAGACGTCACCTCACTGCTCCAGCGTACTTTTAATAGATTAACTCCGGAAGCAGAGCCACCAAATGTGACACGTCTACGTCCAGTGAGCCCAGTTTTACAGTTTTGGTTTAATTTCTTAAGCCAGTTTTATTTTCACAGCATCACATGTGCTGTCAGATTTCAGCTTGTCGTTATGGCGCTGGTGTTGGAGAACCTTTAAAGCTGCGGCCTGAAGCGGGCCGAGCGGGGAAGCGTTAACCTGCTGCTGACGTTAGCATTAGAAGCTAAAAGAAGTTGGATCTGAAGGTTTGAGTGAGGGAGCCTGAAGCTCGTGTTCGCCGGCTCAACGTGAACAATCAGTCAGAAATCATCATCATCATCATCATCACATTTACATAGTGCATTAAATATTGATACCACACAAAGATATTCAATATATATATATATATATCTGTATATGTATCAGCAAAATAAAAGCCTCCACAAAATAAATCTCTGGTTCATTTTACAATATGTAAAAGAAAACTTCTAACAGGATTCTGTTTCAAAGTGCCGGCCAACAGTGTGCAAACGTGTACTTTCATCAAATCTGACATTCTGATGGTTGCTTCCCCCTGATAGGTGGATGGTGAGTGTTTGCTAGGAGACAGAGTTGGAGACACGCCCCCCCCACAGACTGCTGATTGGTGGAAACTAACCAGAGCCTGCAGTCCTGCAGGGTTTGGCTAGTCAGCCGTACGGGCTCTGGAGTTAAGACAACGACGTAAGGCAACGCTCGGCGTCCAGCTGAGTCCCCCGGCTCTCATCTCCCCCACCAGCTGATCGGACCGGTTCATACGGACTCTTCCTCTGATCCTTTCTCAGTACCCTAACCCTCACGGCGACTTTAGAGTTTTAAATTTAAAATGAAGGTCCTGCTGGTCGATCTGAGCCCAGCACGTCCTGGATGTTGGAGGCTGACTCTAACATCTGATTACAAAATATCAGCCACTAAAAACTCAAACACGTTTGATAAGGATGCCTTTAACAGTGAAACTGGAGCTTCATGGAGCCTCGGCGGCTGTCCTTTGTGCTGACTGGATGAATCTGGGTTTTCAGGGATGGACAGAACCAGCAGGTTTGTAAGACGAAATAAGAATGAATCTGTAATCAGAACCAGCCCAGGAAACCAGTTCCTAACGTGTTCCTGTTCAGTTTCAGGACCAGCTTCAGCTGGAGGAGAGCGCGGCGTTTGGTGGGAGGAGCTCAGCCTTGATGAGACTATAGAAACGAGAAAGAAAAAGAAGAAGAAGAGAAAGGAGGTTGATATTGGCAGCCTTGAGCCCTGGTCTGGGATCAGCCCTGCAGGGCGATTATCGCTCTGTTTGGCACTTTAGTCGACGGCCCGGGGACGCAGAGGAAAGCCCGACCTTTGACCTGCTTCTCACACATGAAGTCGGATCCAGAACCAGAAGGGGTTAATCCCAGAGGGATTCCAGTCTCTGTGTTATTCTGAACTGTGCTGCGTCAGACTTTAATCTCTGTTTGTGTTCAGACCAGGACTCCTGGATGAGCCTGGGATTGGTCGGATGGCCGAGTTGTGATTGACAGAAGGAGGAGCCTAAGGTCAGGTAACTGAGGCAACGACACGACCCGGCCGAATGAAACTGGTTCTGTACTCAAACCGAACGACGGCACAAAGTGACCCAGCTGCAGAACATGTTCTCTAATAATCAATGCAGCTGCTCTGCGGGAACCAGATCCGCTTGTAAGAAGCTGAACCGGGTCGTGTTTGACCTGATAAATCACCTGATAATCATCAAATTAGCAAAACTGTTGCTTGTTTAATTTTTTTGGAAAGCTGCAGGTTCAGCTGGTAAGTGGACGTTCAGTTGGGATGTTTCCTTTCTGTGTGCATTCAGGGAAAAGTGGGCCCAGCTGGGCCCAGGTGGACCCAGGTGGATCCAGGTGGATCCAGGTGGACCTCGGTGTGACAACAGGTCGGAGGTCAGAGACCCGCTCACTGCTTAGGAGTCCGGACTGTTCTGGGATCAGTAGCAGGACTTTAGCTTCAGCGCTGGAAGGAGACGAGCAGTGCTGATATGTTTAAACGGCGGTTTGAGTTTCAGACTTCAACAATCACACGTCACATAAAGTGCTCATAGACGGGATCAAAGACCGCTGGCTGCTCTGGAACAGGAACTTCTTTTACGCTTCAGTCCTGCAGCCGAACTCTCAGACGTGGTCAAGAAAAGTCACGTTCAGGATCAGAAACTTTTCCTTTTACAGGTTTGACTGCAGGACTGAAGCGGATTCCCTCAGATGACCTCTGCTACCTTCTGGGGGTCAGTCAGTCCGTCGGTCCACAACTCTGTCTGGATAAACAGCCAGCACACACACAGGGTCAACGTACCAAACACATGCGTTCACATTTTTACCCACAATTCCAGACTGAATGTTGTTGGTGTGATGATGAGAGTGTGTGTGCGTGTGTGCGTGCGTGTGTGTGCGTGTGTGTTTGCATAGCCCCCCCCCCCCCCCCCCCCCCCCCCCACCAAGACAAGATTGCAGCCTTCATCCAACATGGAGGAAGTCCAGCCTCCAGGTCCTCCTCTCGTGCTCTTTGACGTGTTGTGGGAACATTTCGTCCTTTATTGAGACGTCGACGAAGCGACGCCCTCTGCGGGGAAAGAACTCAGTGAGCTGCTGGTTTTAATCACAAATTTAGTTCATCTGGAAAAGAGGGAAGCTTTGGTCCGGCTGACGTTTGGTGGAGCAGAGGAGACAGACCGACCAGCGGATCCGGGGAGGTCCACTCTGAGGCCGGGTGCCGGGTGGAGGTAAGTCTGGAGGTCGGGTGTCGGCCATCTTGTCACAGGTGGGACGGATGGAGATGGAGCGCTGTGATCGGCGGAGTCCCGCCTACATGACGCTCTCAAAGATGATGACCTTGTTGTCGTCGGTGCCGGGGGACAGCGAGGTCAGGGACTTGATGTCGGGGGCCATGTACTCCAGGTGGTGGACCCCCCACACCGGAGTGGTCAGGTGGGCCCAGCGCTGCAACACAAAGCAGAAAGTTTAACGGACGCGCAGACGAGACGCCGCTTTTGCTTTATGTTTTATTGGCTCATTACCGACGTCCTGCTCTCAGCTCCCCCCCCCACCTGTTGGTCTGTGTAAAGTCCAAACAGAGGATCACTTCACAAACCTGAGGCCGAACGTTCAGACCTCTTCTGATAAAATCTGAAAATTACAGTCAAATCTGTTTTCCTCCACTAAATAAATATCTTAAAAGAAAAATGAAGTGCTGAGTCGTTCGTGATTCAAATGAATGAACTCAAACATTTATTGAACATTTGTTACTGAGGTAAATCATTGTTTCTGTACTGAACTCTAGCGTGTTCACAACAGGGGCGCAAAGTGTAAAATCTGCAGGTGGAAAGTTTATCTGCAGACTTTCACAGGACGCTGTGGCAGCGTTTGCTTTCCCCGGGTCCGGTGTGAGCGCTGACCTCTTTGAAGGTTCCCTTGGCTCTGAAGAGTTTGTAGAGGAGGCTGATGGGGATGCAGAGCATGGAGGACAGCGCCAAACACCAGCCAATCACCTCGCCCCACCACGGGTACACGTACACGTTGTTGTAGGTCAGCGGCTTGTAGTTAATGAGGTGGAACAGAAAGATGCCCTGCAGAGAAGAGGGGGGGGGGGCAAAGTTAATGAAGGCTGAACAGTTAATGTTACACCTGCTGGCTTTGATGTGTTAGTATGTTTAGAATAAAACCTCTCTGTGGGCAGAGGAACGTAAAGAGTGTTTGCTGAACGCCAACGAGCCGCTCTGTGACTTTCTGTGACATGTTGGAGGAAAGTTCAGCGCTCTGCTTACCATGCACACGCATGGAGTTATAAAGGACCAGCACCACTTCATCCAGGGGAAAGGCCGGTAGCCAATCATACGGGCCACATCGTCCATGAAGCGGTCGGCACCTGCAATAAAAGAGCGAGTCGTCAGTCCTCAGGGAGCAGATGTGACGCTGTAGCGGACTGACATTAACCTCCCAGGGTCCACGTGGAAACGGTTCACTGCGACATCCTACTGTGACACACTGCACTACTGCATAAAAGTACTGCATTATGACAAATATACAACATACTATGGCAGTTTTTATCACATATTATACTATGAAGTTTTTAACCACATACTATATTATGAAGTTTTTAACCACATACTATATTATGATTTTTTTTTATCATACTATACTATGAAGTTTTTAACCACATACTACAATATGAAGTTTTTAACCACATACTATATTATGATTTTTTTTTATCATACTATACTATGAAGTTTTTAACCACATACTATACTATGAAGTTTTTAACCACATACTACAATATGAAGTTTTTAACCACATACTATACTATGAAGTTTTTAACCACATACTATACTATGAAGTTTTTAACCACATACTACAATATGAAGTTTTTAACCACATACTATACTATGAAGTTTTTAACCACATACTACAATATGAAGTTTTTAACCACATACTATACTATGAAGTTTTTAACCACATACTATAATATGAAGTTTTTAACCACATACTACAATATGAAGTTTTTAACCACATACCACAATATGAAGTTTTTAACCACATACTATATTATGAATTTTTTTTATCATACTATACTATGAAGTTTTTAACCACATACTACAATATGAAGTTTTTTACAACATACTACAATATGAAGTTTTTTACAACATACTACAATATGAAGTTTTTAACCACATACTACAATATGAAGTTTTTAACCACATACTATACTATGAAGTTTTTTTACAACATATTACAGTATGAAGTTTTTTACCACATACTATACTATGAAGTTTTTTACAACATACTATACTATGAAGTTTTTAACCACATACTATACTATGAAGTTTTTTACAACATACTATACTATGAAGATTTTAACCACATACTATACTATGAAGTTTTTTTACAACATATTACAGTATGAAGTTTTTTACCACATACTATACTATGAAGTTTTTTACAACATACTATACTATGAAGTTTTTAACCACATACTATACTATGAAGTTTTTTACAACATACTATACTATGAAGTTTTTTTACAACATACTACAATATGAAGTTTTTTACAACATACTATAATATGAAGTTTTTAACCACATACTATACTATGAAGTTTTTAACCACATACTATACTATGAAGTTTTTTAACCACATACCATACTATGAAGTTTTTAACCACATACTATGAAGTTTTTAACCACATACTATACTATGAAGTTTTTACAACATACCATACTATGAAGTTTTTAACCACATACTATACTATGAAGTTTTTACCACATATTATACAATGAAGGTTTTTACCACATATTATACAATGAAGGTTTTTACCACATACTATACTATGAAGTTTTTTATTACATACTATACTATGAAGTTTTTAACCACATACTACAATATGAAGTTTTTAACCACATACTATACTATGAAGTTTTTTTTACAACATACTATAATATGAAGTTTTTAACCACATACTATACTATGAAGTTTTTTACAACATACTACAATATGAAGTTTTTTACAACATACTACAATATGAAGTTTTTTACAACATACTACAATATGAAGTTTTTAACCACATACTACAATATGAAGTTTTTAACCACATACTATAATATGAAGTATTTAACCACATACTACAATATGAAGTTTTTAACCACATACCATACTATGAAGTTTTTAACCACATACTATACTATGAAGTTTTTAACCACATACTATACTATGAAGTTTTTACAACATACCATACTATGAAGTTTTTAACCACATACTATACTATGAAGTTTTTAACCACATACTATACTATGAAGTTTTTACCACATATTATACAATGAAGGTTTTTACAACATACTATACTATGAAGTTTTTTATTACATACTATACTATGAAGTTTTTTACAACATACTACAATATGAAGTTTTTAACCACATACTACAAAATGAAGTTTTTTAAAACATACTATAATATGAAGTTTTTTACCACATACTATACTATGAAGTGTTTTACAACATACTATACTATGACGTTTTTTACAACATAATATACAATGAAGTTTTTTATAAAATACTATATAATTAAGTTTTTTACAACATACTATACAATTAAGTTTTTAACCACATAGTATACTATGAAGTTTTTTACCACATACTATACTGTGAAGCTTTTTACAACATACTACAATATGAAGTTTTTTACCACATACTATACTATGAAGTTTTTTACAACATACTATACTATGAAGTTTTTTACAACATACTACAATATGAAGTTTTTTACAACATACTATAATATGAAGTTTCTAACCACATACTATACTATGAAGTTTTTTACAACATACTATACTATGACGTTTTTAACCACATACTATACTATGAAGTTTTTTACAACATACTATACTATGAAGTTTTTTACCACATATCATACAATGAAGCTTTTTACAACATAATATACAATGAAGTTTTTTATAAAATACTATATAATTAAGTTTTTTACAACATACTATACAATTAAGTTTTTAACCACATAGTATACTATGAAGTTTTTTACCACATACTATACTATGAATTTTTACAACATACTATACTATGAAGTTTTTTACAACATACTACAATATGAAGTTTTTTACAACATACTACAATATGAAGTTTTTAACCACATACTATACTATGAAGTTTTTTACCACATATCATACAATGAAGCTTTTTACAACATAATATACAATGAAGTTTTTAACCACATAGTATACTATGAAGTTTTTTACCACATACTATACTGTGAAGCTTTTTACAACATACTACAATATGAAGTTTTTTACCACATACTATACTATGAAGTTTTTTACAACATACTATACTATGAAGTTTTTTACCACATATTATACTATGAAGCTTTTTACAACATTCTATACAATTAAGTTTTTTACAACATACTATACTATGAAGTTTTTTACCACATTTTATACTATGAAGTTTTTTACAACATGCTATACTGTGAAGTTTTTAACCACATTTTATACTATGAAGCTTTTTACAACATGCTATACAATTAAGTTTTTTACAACATACTATACTATGAAGTTTTTACAACATATTATAATGCAGGTTTTTACCACATACTATACTATGAAGTTTGTTACAACATACTATACTATGAAGTTTTTACAACATATTATAGAATGAAGGTTTTTACCACATATTATACTATGAAGTTTTTTTTACAACATATTACAATATGAAGTTTTTTACAACATACTATACTATGAAGTTTTTTACAACATACTACAATATGAAGTTTTTTACAACATACTACAATATGAAGTTTTTAACCACATACTATACTATGACGTTTTTAACCACATACTATACTATGAAGTTTTTACAACATACCATACTATGACGTTTTTAACCACATACTATACTATGAAGTTTTTAACCACATACTATACTATGAAGTTTTTTACAACATACTACAATATGAAGTTTTTAACCACATACTACAATATGAAGTTTTTTTTACATACTATACTATGAAGTTTTTTACAACATACTACATATGAAGTTTTAAACCACATACTACAATATGAAGTTTTTTTTACATACTATACTATGAAGTTTTTTACAACATACTATAATATGAAGTTTTTAACCACATACTATACTATGAAGTTTTTTACAACATACTATACTATGAAGTTTTTTACAACATACTATACTATGAAGTTTTTTACAACATACTATACTATGAAGTTTTTTACAACATACTATACTATGAAGTTTTTAACTACATACTATACTATGAAGTTTTTTACAACATACTATACTATGAAGTTTTTTACAACATACTATACTATGAAGTTTTTAACTACATACTATACTATGAAGTTTTTTACCACATATCATACAATGAAGCTTTTTACAACATAATATACAATGAAGTTTTTTATAAAATACTATATAATTAAGTTTTTTACAACATACTATACAATTAAGTTTTTTACCACATACTATACTATAAAGTTTTTTACAACATACTATACTTTGAAGTTTTTTTACAACATACTATAATATGAAGTTTTTAACCACATAGTATACTATGAAGTTTTTACCACATACTATACTGTGAAGCTTTTTACAACATACTACAATATGAAGTTTTTTACCACATACTATACTATGAAGTTTTTTACAACATACTATACTATGAAGTTTTTTACCACATACTATACTATGAAGTTTTTTACAACATACTATACTATGAGTTTTTACCACATATTATACTATGAAGTTTTTTTACAACATACTATAATATGAAGTTTTTAACCACATAGTATACTATGAAGTTTTTTACAACATACTATACTGTGAAGTTTTTTACAACATACTATACTATGAAGTTTTTTACAACATACTATACTATGAGTTTTTTACCACATACTATACTATGAAGTTTTTTACAACATACTATACTATGAAGTTTTTTACCACATATTATACTATGAAGTTTTTACAACATTCTATACAATTAAGTTTTTTACAACATACTAAAATATGAGGTTTTGAACCACATACTATACTATGAAGTTTTTTACAACATACTATACTATGAAGTTTTTACCACATACTATACTATGAAGTTTTTTACCACATACTATACTATGAAGTGTTTTACAACATTCTATACAATTAAGTTTTTTACCACATACTATACTATGAAGTTTTTAACCACATACTATCCTATGAAGTTTTTTTACAACATACTACAATATGAAGTTTTTAACCACATACTATACTATGAAGTTTTTTACAACATACTACAATATGAAGTTTTTTACAATATACTATACTATGAAGTTTTTTACCACATACTATACTATGAAGTTTTTTACAACATACTATACTATGAAGTTTTTTACAACATACAATATGAAGTTTTTTACCACATACTATACTATGAAGTTTTTAACCACATACTATACTATGAAGTTTTTTACAACATACTACAATATGAAGTTTTTTACCACATACTATACTATGAAGTTTTTTACAACATACTATACAATTAAGTTTTAACCACATACTATACTATGAAGTTTTTTACAACATACTATACTATGAAGTTTTTTACCACATACTATACTATGAAGTTTTTTACAACATACTATACTATGAAGTTTTTTACCACATATTATACTATGAAGTTTTTTACAACATTCTATACAATTAAGTTTTTTACAACATACTATACAATTAAGTTTTTTATAACATACTACAATATGAGGTTTGAACCACATACTATAGTATGAAGTTTTTACAACATATTATAATATGAAGTTTTTTACCACATACTATACTATGAAGTTTTTACCACATACTATACTATGAAGTTTTTAACCACATACTATACTATGAAGTTTTTACAACATACTATACTATGAAGTTTTTACCACATACTATACTATGAAGTTTTTAACCACATACTATACTATGAAGTTTTTTACCACATACTATACTATAAAGTTTTTTACAACATACTATACTTTGAAGTTTTTTACAACATACTATAATATGAAGTTTTTAACCACATAGTATACTATGAAGTTTTTTACAACATACTATACTATGAAGTTTTTTACAACATACTATAATATGAAGTTTCTAACCACATACTATACTATGAAGTTTTTTACAACATACTATACTATGACGTTTTTAACCACATACTATACTATGAAGTTTTTTACAACATACTATACTATGAAGTTTTTAACTACATACTATACTATGAAGTTTTTTACCACATATCATACAATGAAGCTTTTTACAACATAATATACAATTAAGTTTTTTACCACATACTATACTATAAAGTTTTTTACAACATACTATACTTTGAAGTTTTTTTACAACATACTATAATATGAAGTTTTTAACCACATAGTATACTATGAAGTTTTTTACAACATACTATACTGTGAAGTTTTTTACAACATACTATACTATGAAGTTTTTAACCACATAGTATACTATGAAGTTTTTTACAACATACTATACTGTGAAGTTTTTACAACATACTATACTATGAAGTTTTTTACAACATACTATACTATGAAGTTTTTTACCACATACTATACTATGAAGTTTTTTACAACATACTATACTATGAAGTTTTTTACCACATATTATACTATGAAGTTTTTTTACAACATTCTATACAATTAAGTTTTTTACAACATACTAAAATATGAGGTTTTGAACCACATACTATACTATGAAGTTTTTTACAACATACTATACTATGAAGTTTTTTACCACATACTATACTATGAAGTTTTTTACCACATACTATACTATGAAGTGTTTTACAACATTCTATACAATTAAGTTTTTTACCACATACTATACTATGAAGTTTTTAACCACATACTATCCTATGAAGTTTTTTTACAACATACTACAATATGAAGTTTTTAACCACATACTATACTATGAAGTTTTTTACAACATACTACAATATGAAGTTTTTTACAATATACTATACTATGAAGTTTTTTACCACATACTATACTATGAAGTTTTTTACAACATACTATACTATGAAGTTTTTTACAACATACAATATGAAGTTTTTTACCACATACTATACTATGAAGTTTTTAACCACATACTATACTATGAAGTTTTTTACAACATACTACAATATGAAGTTTTTTACCACATACTATACTATGAAGTTTTTTACAACATACTATACAATTAAGTTTTTAACCACATACTATACTATGAAGTTTTTTACAACATACAATATGAAGTTTTTAACCACATACTATATTATGAAGTTTTTTACCACATACTATACTATGAAGTTTTTTACAACATACTATACTATGAAGTTTTTAACCACATACTATACTATGAAGTTTTTTACAACATACAATATGAAGTTTTTAACCACATTCTATACTCTGAAGTTTTTTACCACATACTATACTGTGAAGCTTTTTACAACATACTACAATATGAAGTTTTTTACAACATACTATACAATTAAGTTTTTTATAACATACTACAATATGAGGTTTTGAACCACATACTATACAATTAAGTTTTTTACAACCTACTATACAATCAAGTTTTTTACAACATACTATACAATTAAGTTTTTTATAACATACTACAATATGAGGTTTTGAACCACATTCTATACAATTAAGTTTTTTACAACATACTATACTATGAAGTTTTTTACCACATTTTATACTATGAAGTTTTTTACAACATACTATACTGTGAAGGTTTTTTAAAAACATACTATAATATAAAGTTTTTTACTACATATTATACTATGAAGTTTTTTTACAACATATTATACAACAAAGTTTTTTACAACATATTATACAATGAAGCTTTTTACCACATACTATACTGTGAAGTTTTTTACCAGATAATATACTACTAAGTATTGTATGACATACTGTACTATGACAGTTTTTATGATATACTTCTCTATGATGTTTTGTACTTTACTAACTGTCTGTGAGGAGGGCGCTGGTGTGGACTGATAGCTGCAGAGGTGCCAGTTCACCTCCTGGGCCCTGCAGAGGTCCCATTGATCAAGGCCCTGAACCCCCACCTGCTCCAGGGGCCTGACTACGTGCCCCCCCCCCTTCTTCACGTGTCACTCCATGTGTGTCTAATAATAAGTGAGTGAAATAAAAAATGCTGAATTTCCCCTTGCAGGATAAATAAAGTCTGTCTTCTTCTTCTTTTATTGTGGCGTAGCATTTTTATAGCATGATAAGATCAACATCAGCAGGTCGAACTGTGACCTTTACTGTAACATCATGTGACAACTATTCACACACCTATTCTGAGATCAGATACTTTAGAGCGTCCCACCATGCAACACTACACTGTGTGTGTGTGTGTGTGTGTTGCATACCGTAGACCCAGGCAACTACTATGCATTCCCAGAATGCCTGCCACAGCAGTGTCATCCCGCTGGCCGAATAGTAGTCAAACAGTTGGAAGACATACATCCCTCCCTGCAGAGAAGGAGAGATTGACTGTCAGGTAAACTGAGTGACCAGCTGAAGAGTTGGCTTCTTGTTTTCTCTACTTTAAAGTTCAGTCAGAAGCTCCAGCTCTGTGTTCACAGTAGAGAGATATATTTATACATACCAAGAGCCGGTCTGTAACTGACCTGGGTCACCATGGAGAGGTCTATAATGAAGCACAGCAAGCAGCATATCGCCACAGAGATCTCCCGTTTGTAGCGATGGTGGTGCTTTCCAGGAAACACGTCCAGAATTCCAGTGACAAAACCCTCCACGCCGACAAACTGCAGACAGGGAGAGAGATGAACGGTTAGTCTGTGCGCCCATCACGTGGGTGAAAGAGACACACAGGTCAGAAAACCAAAAACATTTATTTTAATACACTTAATAAGATCCAGTTTATAAATGAACCCTCTACCGCAGAGCGTTTCCCAGCAGCTCTCACTGCTACCCGTTACGATTTATTTATATACTTGACGCTGTTTCAGAGACATGGAAGAATAGATATGATGCAACAGTTCTTAGAGGAGGACCATCGACATGAGCATCTGCTGTGAGGAAGACTAAACTAAATCATTTTGGATGTTTAGACACTAATAACTTGAGAATAAAAAAGATGTGCACCGTCTAAGGAAACATTTAAATGTTTTAAACATATTTTGAGGTCAAAATGCCTCAACGTCATGCATTCCTGCACTGAACAGGCACTCTGCAAATCTAGAAAAGTCTGGAGCAGAAAAGAGGTCAGCACATGGTGGGATCTAAATAAAACAGCTTCAACAGAAAGATGTTGGGACCATATTTGATTTAAAATCATTACTACGCCTGAGGCAGCACAATTATCTGCTGAGGGGGGTTTGTTATCTCAAATCTTCCAGAAAATAAGATGATTTTTTTGAGTGCAAAAACATAATTCATGTAGTTCAGAGTTAAGAACATTTGAGACATTACATTTAAAAAGCTATAATATATAAATGAGTAGTTTTTCCTATCTGAGCGTCATCGAATGCACCGCCAGCCTCTCTCTCTTTGACTTATTGTACTTTGAAGTACTATCACAGTTTCCTGCATTATACTATCAGACAGCATACGTTACATGACTCACTCTACTATGAAATACTTTCCACTGACATATTATACTATGACATACTTTCCAACTACATAATTTACTTTGACATACTACAATACGCCACAATTTTCCTGTGGTGCACTATTCTATCCCATAGTTTACTGACTGACAGTTTTCTGCCGTACTTTCCTGTTACAGAATACAGACGGCACATTTACTAAACTATGGCATACTCTAAAAAAACTTTACTGTGGCACAACTTAGACTGTAGAAATGATGATGATGATGTAACTTTGACAAAATAATAATGTGACTCGACTGAAACTTTTAATAGAAGTTTAATAGAAATAGGAAGGAAGGAGCTCAACCGAAAGTAAGTGGAGGTCATGTGATTTTCCATACATACACACACACACACACATATATATATATATATATATATATATATATATATATATATATATATACACTCCTGAACAAATCTTAAGACCGGGGAAACATTGCAAGTACTCGCATTTCGCGCTGGTGGATCATAACCGGGTTGTAAGTACTGCTTCAAAATGCCAAAAGAAGAAACAGGAGCAGAGACAAAAATAGAGAGTAGCATTTATTGAAAACTGCATTTAAACTCAAACAGGCTGTTCATCAGCTGATCAAGGTTTAAACCATAGCCCAAAATAACCTACAACAGAACTAAAAGTGTCAAAAAAGGACTCAGTAGTGAGTAGCCCCACCGTTCTTGTTGATCACTTCAAACGCTTGCTTCGGCATGCTTGATGCGACTGTTCCCAGGAGGCTGCTGGGAACGTTGCTTCATGTGGCTTCACGAAGGGCATCCACGGTCTGGAACTGACATCCGTTTTTGTAAACTTCCCTTGCCATCCATCCCCAAATGTTCTCAATGGGATTTAGATCAGGAGAACACGCAGGATGGTCCAAAAGAGCAACGTTATTCTCCTGGAAGAAGTCCTTCGTCAGGCGGGCGTTGTGAATTGCAGCGTTGTCCTGTTGAAAGACCCAGTTATTACCGCACAGACGGGGGCCCTCAGTCAAGAGGGATGCCCACATAGCCAGTCGCCGTTTGACGCCCCTGGACAACCTGAAGCTCCATTTTCCCATTGAAGGAAAAAGCACCCCAAATCATGATGGAGCCTGTTTCTTCTTTTGGCATTTTGAAGCAGTACTTACAACCCGGTTATGATCCACCAGCGCGAAATGCGAGTACTTGCAATGTTTCCCCCGGTCTTAAGATTTTGTTCAAGAGTGTATATATGTAACAGCAGGAATGAAGGGAGGTGTGGTCACCTGACTGTCCAGTCCCAGCAGCAGCAGCATGAAGAAGAAGAGCGCCGCCCAGAGAGGAGCCACCGGCATCAGACTGACCGCCATCGGGTACGCAATGAAGGCCAAACCCGGACCTGAAACACACGTTAGATGCTTAATGTGCAGTTTTTTACACTTTCTCGCTCTTTGCTGTTATCGTCCTGAGCCGCTCGCTCTGACCTCCTTGAATCCCTGAATCAATCACCGAGGTCGTTATCGTTAACACAAACTAACATAAAAATGACAACTAGGTGTGAAGAAACTTTACGGAAACAACAATAGCTGACTGAGACTGTGCCGTGAGACAAACTGACTAAACGTCTTCAGTTTATTCCACAGGCCCGACTGGGAATCAGCTAAGAGCAGCTGCCTCGCAGGAGAAGGTGATGAAAGATGCAGAAGAAGGGCTAAGTTAGCTTAGCTTAACAAGGTGAGGGAGGACGCCAAGCAGAAGCTACCTCGTCCCCGACAAATACCACAGATACTAAAGCTACTTTTTCAAAATCTAACAAACTGTTTTAAAAACAAATTGAACTAAACTGAAAAGCAAAGAAAAACTGTGATCTGGTCGTGACAGTTCAGAGTTCTTCTCCAAATGATTTGTGGCGTAGACTTTTATTTGTTCTTTCTTGTGACTGAGAGGTTTTTAATAAATGATCAACGTGTCCTGAACGCTTCACTGAACCCATCATGTAGCAGACTGGGCCTTTAAGCCTTTAAGGGGGGTGGGGGGCATGTTTGTCTTGATTGACATGCTTGTCGTCCAATCAGCTGTGACTCCTGACTGACACGTTTCCTGTGCAGATTAAAGGTGCACCGTGTTCACTGTTTCTGTGTCACATGTCCTGAGTGAAAAGGAAATAATCCTCCACACACTAATACTTTAAACCACGGGGAATGTGTCAGACGGGATTCAGAGCAAATTGGATTTGATTTTGTTCTTTTAGCAGCGAGATTAAAATAAAAAGATTCACGTCGTCACGCTGAAGCGACGTGTTTAACCCC